>NW_022900940.1:25656516-25661454 GCF_012274545.1 Fukomys damarensis | reverse complement strand
TTTTTTTGGTATTTTTGAGACAGGGTCTCACTATGTAGTTGAGACTGACCTGGAACTCACTATGAAACCCAGGCTGGTCTTGAACTCACAGCGATCCTCCTGCCTCAGCCTCCTGAGTGCTGTGATTATAGGCATGCACCACCATGCCCAGCTGATATGTTATACTCTTAATTCCTTACAAATGAAAACCGGTTTACTTATTTACTTATTTTTGTTAAGATGTCTATCTACAGATATATATTTGGATGGTGTGAATATTTCTGGATTGAATTTAAAAAACTTGTCCTTGTGGATGCTTTTTTTTAAAAAAATGGGAGATATTAGGGTGTTTCAAAACAAAATTGTTAAATAAGTTTGACAAATTAGAATATTATGAGAGTGACTGGGATTTGTCAGTAATCTGGAAGCCACATCCAACAAAGTGTAGACTGTAATGGTCAAACTGGCTTTGAGCCAGGAGGAGAGAAAAGGCACTAATGTTATTTTTAATAGTATTTGATGAAGAGACACATTAGACTTAGTTCTGTTGTTTTCAGGTTGTAAGGCTCCCCCTCCCTTGTATGTAGTAGAACTGTCTACTTTTTGAGGCTTTTTCACCACAGTGTTAAGCAAGTTAACTTTCTGAATTAAGAGTTTAAGCTACTTCTGAGGTCCAAGGTCCATCTCATTAACCTTTTTGATTACAAAGTCAGAACAAGACAGCTGATCCTTTACAGCACCCTTTGTGAGTGGTGTTTAAAGGTCACTGTAAGCCCATACTTATCCCCAAAGTGGCCTTGACCCACTTTCAAGCATGAAAAAGCACAAAGCATAGAAGGTAAGTCAATTACTTGCTTTACTGAAGTAATTGATACAATGATCCTATTTTTGTTTTCTCTTTTTTGTAGATTATGGAAGAAGGCATATTACCCAGTAGACATAGCACAGAAGACTAAAGTCTCCATGTTCAAATATGTGCCCTATTTTTTTGTCAATTGCTTTATCAGTATAGTATCTATTAACAAATAATCTTTAATATGGAAGATTGTGATGAATATAGAGGGGAATATGTAAGAAAAATGTATGGTATGCCAGACTCATATACTTAGTTCTCCTCCCTTGTCACTTTCTAAGCCTTCCACCTCTGTTTTCATTAATCTCATAGATTCAACTCTTTGGTGACCCTAGGATATCTCCTTCATGTAGTCCTTTTAGAAGGTAGAGTGGCCTGGTACTTTGCTTGGCCATTTTAGGTTTTGTTAATATCTGCCTTTCCCATTGTAGTAGCACTTAAAATTTGAAACACAAAATTTAGCGTTTTCTTATTAGTTTGGATATACCACTTTCTAATGTATAAAATTCTTATTTAAAATCTTTTGATATATTTATATTAGTTTTGGGGAACAGGATATAGACTCAGAAAGCTAAAATGCTTAATGCTATCTTGGTTTAGATGGTTAAGTTGCTATTTAGTGAAAAATCAGTAATCTACTGTACATTATTTTTTTTCCTGTGGCAGTGATAGAATGTGCTAAGCCATTGTGTTCATTTTCTAGGTCTTAACTCTGGACTTTATGGGAAAAAAATGGCCTGGGTTAAATCTCTATTCTGTGGACATAGACTTTCTACTATGTTTAGGATTTTTACATCTCATCTGAAGTTTAGGGAAGTAAAAATGTCTAGATCTTGTTATTTAATACAATAGCCACTGTGTACCATGGGTATTTCAATCTAATTAAATCATTTAAATCAAATTAAAATCTAATTAAAGTTAGTTAAAATGAAAAACTGAATCCTTCAATCAGGTTAGCTAGTTTCCAGGTACTCAGAAGCCATGTGTGACTAATGGCTATACTATTGGAAAGTACAGAGAACATTTCCATCATCATAGAAGGTTTTATGGGACAGGAATTATAATGCTAGCTAGTGTGTGTGTGTGTATAAATTTGTACTAGTGACATTTTTGAATATGAAATTAAAAGGTAAAATTGATTCCAGTATTACATTTTATTTAATCTAACCCAAAATGTTATTTTAATATGCAATTACTGTAAAAATTATTAATTTTTTACATTCCTTTTTTCATCCTAAGGTTTCAAAACCCAATGCATATTTTACCTTTGCTTATTACCCATGTGTGACATGTGCCTACCATATTACACAGTACAAGTTTAGAGGGTTACTAACCCTCTAGATCCATTAAGGATACAACTATTGCTATTTTTGGATTCTCTCATATGTCAAAATATTACAGACACATTGAAGTCTGAATCACATTTTTTATTTAATAAATATTTGATTTAGGGAGCTAATTATCCTAGAAATTTGAAAATAAAAGCTGTATTTGGTTCATCAGATAAGAAAGAATTTTGGGCTGCTCTAATCTCCTTTGCATTATGTGAATCACAGATATTTCTAAATAGTAATGTGACTCAAAATTTTAATGTAAAAACTGATGGGAACTTTTACTCCTTATCTTACTAGATACCTTTGACATTCTTTGCTTCACTCGAACTGTCCCTGAAAAAAGTCATCTGATAGACCGTTTAGTTTTTGTATTTTAAAATACATACAAATAAATTATGAAAGAATAAAGGGATAGTGGCTTTAAAAATTTTATCATTGCAAGGTCAAATTTTTATCCATGCTTTTCTTATTATGAATGTTTTGTACTTGTCCATTGTCCTTTAAATGCAATTGGCTACTTCTCATGCACCTAATATGTGCTCATCTTGTAGATTCTGACTTCAGATTTAAAATACATCTCTAATTGGTTCTATTTTACCATTAATCCTGGTTTTTGTACTTGAAATTCTAAAATATGATGTTTTGAAAATATTATGACTCATTTCATTGAAATGAGGATGAAACTCATTTTTGCCCCACAATTTTAAAATGCTTTTAGATTTATTATTATGAATACTGTTTTCTCCTAAATGTCTTTGTTTATACACCTGTATTTGACATTTTGATTAAGTATATTTTAGCACATAGTTGTCATAAAAAATGAAAGAATGTGCCCTTTGCACAATGGGCCAATACAGGCGCGTTTCTGTTACATAATACTGTATGAAGAATCTCTACTGTTGAATGACTGGTGGGATGTGAGTACCATATTTCCTTTTGTCCTTAAAAATATATTTGTCTTTGCTTTTGGGAAAATTCATCTTGGCTATTGTTACTTGAAGATTTTTCATCTGTGGTTATATGCCTATATCATCAATTTCTCCAAAGTCATTAAGTCTCTAGGGCTGCTATTGACTTCTTTGCCTTCTTGTAATTCATCTCATAATCATGAAACATATTTTGGTCATTCTGGGTTTTTTTCCCTGTGGAAGAGTATATTAGTTTTATAAGTATACTGTATAAAATTATATAGACTAAAGCAAGACATTTATTATATTACAGGTATATAGTTCCAAAGTCTGATATAGGCCTTGCTGGACTAAAATCAAAGTCCTGGGAAAGCTATGCTCCTTGTGGGAGACTAAGGGAAAGTCCATTTCTTTGCCTCTTTCAGCTTTCATTATCTTTGTTTCTTTACTCCCATTCCTCCATCTTTAAAGCAGTCCTTCTCTTCTCCCCTCCCTTCCCTTTCTCTCCCTTTCTTTTCCCTTCTTTTCTTTTTTTCTCTTCTCCACTTATGATTATTTTGAGGGAACCCAGATAATCCAGAATAATTTCTCTTTTTTAATGTGAGCTGCTTGTTCGCCTGTAAACTTAATTCCCCTTTGCTGTGTAACCTAAATGTTCACAGGTTCCAGGAATAATGACTTGGACATCTTTGGGAGCTACCATTTTATTTTATCTAATGTCAGTGAAAGCAAAGCAGAAAAACCCCTCTATTCTCTGTGTGTTGAATGAAAACTTTTCTTTAAAAAAAAGGAAAAACTACTTTTATATCTTCCTGAATGATATAATACATTGATGAATAAAAAAGTGATGTGATAATGGTTTATTTCACTGTATCATAGGAAATTCCATTTTATTTTTATATTAGTCATTTTTATCTTAGTTGGAAATAACTGAAAAGTCATAATGAAATAATTCCTAGGATGAAATAATAAACTGTCTGAAGATACAGGAAAAACTACATTAGGTTCTATATTGTCTCAGCTTTAAAATAAAGTCCAGCAACCTTTATGATAACTGCTAGATAGAATAAGTTTTTAGTATATTAAAATATGTTAATTTTGGGTTTTTTCAAGGCATCTAAGAAAGAAAATCATCCTTGCCATAGTTAGAGCTACTAATAGAAGAAACTGAAAAAGGAAAACTCTTATCTATTAGACCTTGATTATATACTGAGGATCAATACTTGGTTTTCTTTATGCGGTGTTAGGTAGTTCATGATTTCCTTGACTTCTTGTGGTGCCACATAGTCCTCCATATTTTTCAAGTGTCTTTCAGTTCTCTGGACACTTAAATATCTTGAGTGGGCTTCCCAGAGCATCTTCTCATTATTTTTAATACATTTCTAGTATCTAGACAGTATCTTCAGACTTGCTTCAGACTTGCCTTCGGAACAGGCTTCCTGGGTGAACATGCCCTAAACTCACTGTCATCTTCTTTTACTGAGTCCTGATAAAACAGAACGAGATTATATATGCTGTTCCTTTTTGGGTGTGGGTGTGATATAAGATATTGAAGTTTTGTTTTTTGGTGTATAGTAAGTTATCAAACTACACCATCGTGTATTCTGGAAATTTAAGAGTTATCCTTGATTACTTCATCTGTTACCCTCATGACTAATTAATTATATCTCAAATCCTGTTAGTTTTCTTCAGTTTTAGTTGTATTTATTCCCTTCTACCCATTCCACCCCATCTCTCTTTTTAGTCTTTTGCCCTAACTTGCTTGGATTTTCATACTAATTTCCTAACCAGTTCTTTTAGTGTTTCTAGCCCCTTTTCTCCTACCTACTGTTCTGCAGGGGAATTAAAAAAAAAAAATATATAT
>NW_022900940.1:25620280-25656478 GCF_012274545.1 Fukomys damarensis | reverse complement strand
ATATATATATATGATTGTGCTGTTCTCCTTTTTAAAACCCTCCAGTTGCACTTAGGAGAATGCCTAAACTTTGTATTTAGGGGAGGAATGAACCTAAGGCTTTTCCATTGACCAATATCTGCCCAGTCTCACAGAATGCTGGGATTGTAAGTGTGTACCACTGTGTTTGGCCAAAAGCCTAAACATTTTAACACTGCCTACAGGTCATACTTGGTACATGACTTTCTTCTTCAACTTCATGTCCATTACACACACACACACACACACACACCCTAAAAACAAATGTTATAGGCATTCTGAGTTATTCTCTGTAATATTCTCTAGACATTTTCCTCCTGTGCTTCTTTGTCCAGAATTCCATTTGTCCTCTTTAGCCAGCATAGTATAGCCACGTAGTATAGATAAAAGTACTTCACATGGGAATTCCTTCTTGAATATGTTTGGAGTTCACATTACGTGTTTCCACAGCATTCCACCTGCTCTTCTGTTCAGAGTAGGTATGCTACTCAGATGTTAGTACTTTTTAATTACTATTTTAGAAACTTTACTTAACTCCCACAGAGCAGAAAGCTTACCAACCACAGTGCTAGGCATGTGGTAAATACTTTGAAAATGTTTAGTGAATGCATGGATGATATTTATGAGCCTCTGGATGAGTAGCAAGTATATGAAAAGATTATTTTAATTTATTAAGTCAGCTAATAGATATAAAACATCCCATCAAACTGTACCTAGTATATAATTACATTAAATACAGTGAAGAGTAGCCACTTAATGTTGTACTGTGAAGACAGGAATATATGTGATTTTCATCGTACTTTGGAAATTAAAAACAATGTGATATTTACAAATGAATCTTTTCTTGCACAGTAAAGTAACAACATGATTTGGTAATTTCTCAGCTACAGGAATTTGCTTTTGGAAACTGATGACACAGTTTTGAAGATGTGAGCTCAAGAGAGAAGCCACTGTTTCAATGTATGTTTTTGTTAAAAGTGCTTGTTTCTGCATTTTTCCATTTGAAATACAAGTTTTATAAAATTTTTGGGAAATAATCCACATAATTCTTTCTTTTGGATTAGGTTGTTTGCTGGAGATGACTCCTTGATACTTTTTTATCCAACTTAATTGAACTTAACTTTTTTATCCAGTTTTGAATTGTCTATGCTTGACTTTAGATTATGTAAAGTTGGACTGGATTCTTTCCAGTAGATTGCTGGGATCATTGATAGAGACTTTGCAAGAGACCTACACTTTATTACTAGATTTTACAAACTAATGTATGTAAATTCAGTACTATATACAATAATCCTCATATACATCATGAAAAACTTTGTTTATCCTGTTATCTATACAAAATATGGTGCTTTGTGATTTGTTTCCTTCAGCTGAGCAGTCATTGAGAAAAAAAAAGGATAAAATCTTGTCTTCATTGTCTCTGCCTTAGTTCAGGCCTCCATCACTGCCTGTGAGACTGGTGAGCTCCAGCCTAAGGGTAACCTCCTGTTGTCTTCAGGTGCTTTTTATTTCACAGCTTCCAGAAGGGATGATTACTGAGAGTGGCACTGCACTTAGACATCATCTTTGGGGACCTGACATTAGACTGCTTGCTACAGAAGTCTTCACATAAAAGATAGGTTTTCTTCTGAAAATTTAGTTTTACATTGTAATTCACATAAAAAGTTTAAAGTTGCAGATATCTTTGTCTGAAGGGAAATATTAAGTAAAAGTCAGCATCCTTTCCTTCCCTAAATTGTATCATTTTTAGTCTTGTATTTTTAAAATCTTACGATTCTATAAATTCTCAAAGGATCTTTTATACATGGTGTTTAAAGTGCATCTTTTATTGTTATTTGGATACTTTTATATGAAGAATTTTGTGCTTAAGATTTCTATTTTAGAGTTGAAATGATGTTATGAATGTGAGTGATTTTTAAATCTAACCTAGTATGTTTTTTAGTTAGTAGCACCTCCTAAATATTTTTCATTTAATTGGAAACTTTTGATTTAAAAGTGAGATTTAGTAAGATGATTGTGTAGTTGTAGAAATATTGCATATAGCTTATATATTAAAATTATACATTATATTATTATCTAAATAGATATGCTTTTTGTAATGTGGGAAAAATAGGCACTTTATGAACAATGGTTAAGGAAGTAAACTACTGAAAAGTTACAAATAAGTCCTGTATCTAAAGATAGTTATGAAAAATTTTTTTAAATCATAGAGATAAAAGGAATGAATCTAAAGACATGAAATAATTTATATCTTTTAAAATTGTCATCTGTCAATGAATGCTTTGGCTCTAACTAGATAACAATATTTGTAAAGTGTTGTGTGGAACTCAACTCAGTGCAGTGAAGAATGTAAAAGTTCAGGTGTCTGATGTTTGTAATTCCCTGTATGAAACTGCTCCATAAGAGCTTACCCCTAACTTTAAGCAAGCTATTTCTAGGGGTTATTAAATATTAAAATGTACTCAAAGTTTTTGTAAGGTAAATAAGTTAAAAATAATTTCAGTATGTTATTTCTGTTAACAGATTTTATGTGGAAGCTCCCAAAAAGTTTTTTTCATATCATAGTAAACTATGTTATTAGTTTACTTGTACTTAATTACAATATGGATGATTAATTTGCCCATTTCTTTAAAGTTTTTAACTAAGATATTCTTGACATAAATTTTTTATAACCAAGTATATTATCACCTATACTTAATTATATGATATTAGTTTCTTTTGGAGAAATGATTTTGAAAAATACAGGATTTTATATTGTTGATATTTTAAAGAAAAATTTTGAGTGTACATTTTTAAGCATTTAGTAATTTAACAGTCTCTTCATATTGTTACCTTCAGTATTTATTGATAATCACTTATTTTACTTTAAGCTTTATTTAATAAAATGAAATTATATTTTCATAATTTCTAGTGGTAATTAGAAAAATTACTGAATCAGGTATATAGACTATTTACATAAAGTTGAAAGAAGCAATTAAATTGTAAAATTTGTTTAAAAATACCATTTCAGAAATTAATTGGCAGTATTAGCAAATCCCTATTATATGAATATATGCTAATGTAGGATGAAAGATCCTCATTAAAATCTTCTTTGTAAACAAGAGACAAAAACCTTACGAACAGCTTGAGGCTTCAGACTAGTCACAATTACTCTGGAAGAGATTGGAACAAGTGTGAAAATATATAGACTATGCCTTTAGTGTGATCAGAACCTATAAATGTTATCTTCTATCAGTTTCCTACTAAGGATGTTTTATTTCATATTAGGTGGAATACAATTTAAAACAATACAGTGTATAAGCATTCTGTTGTGAATTTCTTAAATCAATAAAACTGTTTGGTTTGTTACATTTGGAAAGTAAATTTTTGATAATAACCTTTGTGTTTTTTTTTTCTAGAAGAGGGCTGGGGTTTGATCAACTAGCATGTTTTCATTAGGCAAAATCTGTGATGCCAATGATTTTGTTAGACATTATTTGAGTGAACTAGCTTGGTATATGTATAACGAGTCAGAAGTGCTACAGGGAAATCCAGTTCATTGTTCATCACCACTCTTGAATATGATGATTCTCTTAAAGAAGTTTTGGTCAGTTTATTCAAATGAAAGTCTTTTGTATTCTTTGTCCTTGTTCCTATTTTGCTCATTTTTCTTTTAGGCGATAGCCTTGGTATTTCAACAAACATCAGTGTTATAGAAGTTTTGTCCTGATCAAGTCCCTTAAGGAATTTTTTTTACACAGTTAAGAAAAATAACGAATATTTTCAGTTACTTATTGTTTAAAAATATTTGTGTTACATATTGTAGTTATGTGGCTTTATGAAAATTCCTGAATTTACCTGCTTATTATAATTATACATAATTTCTATTTCTCAGTAACTGGAAGGTAGCACATAGATCAAGGAAAAAGGGAACTTTAAGAATTTTGATTAAAGGAGTTGTAAAAATACTGAGGAAATACTTTTGACTACAGCTTCTGTGGGAACATGATGTTATGGCTAAAGATTTGAAATTAAGTGGTGGCGCATGCCTGTAATCCCAGCACTCGGGAGGCTGAGGCAGGAGAATTACTGTGATTTCGAGACCAGCCTGGGCTATATAGTGAGTTCTAGGTCAGTCTCAACTACATAGTGAGACCCTGTCTCAAAAAACCAAAAAAAAAAAAAAAAAAAAAGATTTGAAATTAAAAAGGCTGCTAACCTTGGGACAGATTAGAGATTGGCAAAACCTGGAATGAGTTGCCAGTGGTCAGAAGGAAGGACCAGAATAGTATAGGGGGATAGGTGCATAGTACAGGAAGATAGTTGTGAAAGGTGAAGAGCAGAATACTACCCTGTTCTGTGGAAAGATAATGTTAGGACTGAATGACCAGAAAGAAACAAACATGAGACAGGAGTAGCAAGTGGCTCAGTTGTAAGTAGAATATAATTCCAGGCATTTCTGAGTTGGTGGTCCTGAAAAAGTGATACCAAATAGGCCAATGCAATTTACAAGTTAAGCTACTAGTAGAATGGAAATTTAACAAAACCGTGAAATCTGTGGGACATCAGAGCTGATTTGAGAAATGAAATTAAGTTCTATTCCTAGGTACAAAGGCATCATTGCGGTCTTGTCTGAAAGAAAGGAGGTGTTTTGAGACCATTAACTGTGGATCCTTCAGCCCTGTCATATATTGCTAAGATACACTGAGACTGAACACCAGAAACCAATGTGTAGAAACAATTCTTTGACCCTTCTTACTTACTTCCCCTAGAATGTACTCTTTCCCTACTAGATATCCTAATTGGTCTCTATATTGTTTCCAGGAAGCTTTCTAACCTTTTATTTTAAAAATACTTTCTTTCCTCTCAAATCTCATTTATTTCTGCAAATTGAATTCTGCTCATCTTATTCTGCCTTTTACTAGTGCTTATATCATTTACTGAGCATGTACTACCTGTCTGCACAATGTAGGTAATAATGTTAAATGAATATCTTAGAGCTATTGAAAATTATATTGATGTAATTATAAGGAATTTTTTCTTTTAAATTTCAGATTTTACCAAATGTTGCAAAGATTCTGGAATTCTGATGGTAGTAAAATGCCAGAAAGAAAATTCTGCATTGAAAGAATGTCTAACTGCTTAGTAAGTAGTTACTTCTTTGTGTGTATTAACTAACAGTATGATATTTAACTCATCAAGTGTAGCATGTTCAGTACCTCCCCCAACCAACCAAATTTCTCATACTTTTGTCTGAGTCCAAAATTTCACTATGTTGAAGATCATTCTAAAATAAAAAACATATATATCGAAAGGATTATTATTTTTTATTGTAAAATTATGTTTGTCAGCATTGTACCTGATTAAAAATATGAAGTCAGCAAACAGTGTAGTTTTTCACATGATTTAACAAATCCTAAGTTGATTTATAGAATATAATGTATTCTGATTTTTATTTCTTCTAATGGAAAGAAACTAAATTAGACTCTGAAAACTTTTCCAGGCTTTTGATTTGTTAATTAGTTATAATAAATCATATGAAAGATACAAAAGTAAATTTATATTTCTGAAGTTAAATTTTTAAAATATTTTAATATATTCACTAATATTTCATCATAGTCCTGTATCTTTGCTGGATAAAATACCTAACACCCACAATTTAAAGGAAAATAAGTTTAATTTGGCCCACACTTCAAGGGGATTTATTCTGTGGTTGGCTGGTTTCAAATCAGAAACATTGTGGTAAAAGGGTAAAGCAGAGGAAAGATGCTTAGCTTATGATGGCCAGAAAGTAGAGCAAGGAAAGTGCCAGAGAGTAGGGGTTGAGGGGCCAAACATAGACCCCAAGGTCACACCTCCACAGCCTCTCAGATATACCTACAATCATGCTCCATCCATCAGTCCCTCATATGGATCCCAGTCATTCAAGTTGACATTCCTTTACCCTAACCACCTTTATCCTACTCCTTGTCAATTTTATACCCAAATCATACATATTTAATTTCTAAAGACAATAGCAAGTTCATAATTCCACCTAACATAACCGTAACTATCTTGTATACAACCAGAAATGTAACAGTTATTCCCTAACGCCTCAGTAGTTCAAATCTTTTTAAAAGATTTGAGTCAGAGTTGCTTCTGAGATTCAAGGCAAACTCAAAAACATTTGTGAAAATCAGTAACAAATTATATAATCCCAGGGTACAGTGGGCTCAGCGTAAACAGTCCCATTCCACAAGTGAAGAACTGGGGTGAAAGAGTAGAAAAGAATGAGTCCAAGGTAAGATGAAATCCAGCAGGATAAACCTTTTTAAGATTTGCAGCTCCACATCTAGCATCCAAGAAACACAGTTGTTGAGTGGTGCCTTCCAGAGGGCTTGAGCAGTCGCCTCATGGCCTTGCTGGCTGCAGCTCACGCAGCTTTACTTTTGGGCTGACTCCACTCATAGCCTGCAGCTTTCTTTGGCAGATGTTTCACTTCCTGGCCTTTCAACGTGCTCAAGTCTCCACTGTACTTTTGGATTTATTCCTACAGCCTTATACATGCCCTGTAAGGGGCTCCTTGTCTAGACTTCTAGGCCTTCATTTAAAATGTGGAAGCTTTTCTGACTTCCTAACTCTGGATTCTGCATGCCTAAAGAACTAGCATCACATGGAGGATGTCAAAGTCTGCTACCAATTCAAGTAGACTGACCATGACAGCATGCTTTTGAGTGCTTAGATAGCTAAACACAATGAAATGAATCCTGAAGAACCAATTCCCTAGGTGACCCTTCTCTAGTAGGGGGGCTCAGGGTCTCTTTTTTTCACTTGGAAGATTTACACTTTTGCACCTTTGAGCTTATAGTGGGTTCTTGCTGATTTCTAAGATGCTCTCAAGGCATCTTTTTTTTCTTATCCCTGTACAAAGTATTTGGTTCCTTATTAATGACACTAATCTCTTCAGTAGCCATGCCTCTTTATTTCTACTTTACCCATGGTTTCTTCTGAGCCAAAATTTAAATCTTTTAAATTTTTTTGCTCTGCCTTTAAAAGCAGCTAGCAGTACCCATGCCATACTCTGAATGTTGGGCTATCTTGAAATTTATTCCACCAGATTAGTCTACTGTCCTTAATTTCAGTCTTTTGCAGTCTCAGGATATGGTTTGCTTTTTTTGTTTTGTTTTGGTTTTTTTTTTTGCCAGAGTGTAGCACACATGACCTCTAAGTCCAACTACCACTGGAGTTCTTATTCCCAGCTGAAACTTGAGTCTGGCCTTTACTGTCTGCATTCGTCAGCACTCCTGCTCTGTTTACAGAATTCTAGGGCATCTCTAGCCTTTATCTCAGACCTTCGTAAAGTCCTGCAAAGCAGTTCCAAAGGCTTTTAAATCTCACGGTTAAGTTATAGCCATAACAATTACCTCACGTCTCTGGTAACTTTTTTTTTTACTAGTCAGCTTTCTCATTGCTAGACAGAATAATCAGTACCCACAGCATAATGGAGGAGAGGTTTAGTTTGACTATGGTTTTAAAGAGATGCAGGTTATAGTTGGTTGGCTCCAAGGCAGAAACAGCATAAAGAGTGTGACAGAGCAAAGATGCTTAGTTCCTGTTGGACAGGAGGCAGAGAAAGAGTGCCAGAGGAGTGAAGGACCAGACATAGAGCCAAGGCCACATCTCCATGACCGCCCCCCAACATACATAGAAGTATGGTCCACCAATCTGTTATGCAGATCCCAAAGCCAATACTTTGACACTTCACTCAGGCAGATGCTCCTTAAATTACTAAGGGGAAGTGTACAAAGTTCTCTGAATGCATGTGCATTTTATCTCTCTACATTTTATTATCCACATTATTGACAAATAAAATTTTAGAATATTTTAGTTATTATTAATAATATCTTTAACAGGCACTCATTTTTTATATATTATTCCTCTATCCTGTGAGCCATATAAGTCAGTATGGTATATTTCTTAGGAGACTAAATCAATCATGTTCACCTGAATGCCTAATGTATAATAACAAATTGTGTTATTTTCAAAAACTTAGAAGTTTTTTATTGGAAAGGATTTCAGAGATTATGTATTTAAATTCATATCTCCATTTAGAAATAATGCTTTTTCTCAAGTTAATGCTAACAGCAGGTCTTATCCATGGGCTAGGAGCTCTACTGAGCACTTTACTGTGATGAATTCATTCTGTGATAAATTGTTCTTTCATTTCTATATGTTTAATGAGCAATCAATTTGTTACGTTTTTTTATGTTGATGGATTTTTCACTTCCGATTCAGTCATCATAATTTATTCTTAATTTGACATATAGTCTCTCCCTGCAAGTGGGCAGCTCTAAGGCAGAGTTGACAGAAGCACGGTCTAGAAAAGGGGCAATGTGGGCTGAGCTTCTCCAGCTCAGAGACAGCTAAGTTACCCGTGTGACCTTGGGTCATTTCTTACTGTGAGAAGGGATAATTTTACCTGGAGTGATTTTGTGTTAACATTTTCACCATGGTTCCCAAAGTAGGTACTCAGTAAATAGTTGCTGATTTTTTGTTTTTGAGCTTTAGTTATACATGTATATTTTTAAATTTTTATCTGAATATTAACATCTGAATAATCATCCATTTCTTACTCCTTTGAAATATGAAGAACATGTTCTATGTAGTTTATCCTGAACAAGGCGCGAGGAAATCAGGGCAAGCTACTTCTCATGGTTTAGAAGAGAGAAAAATCAGTGAAGGAACAAAAGTTGTGACATTTGCTAAAAGTAAATAGAAAACTATTAAAATTTTACTTGACATTAGGTTTCAGAATATCTTCACATGGTGGCAAGCCTATGGCTTGTGTTTTAAGACAAAAGATGTTAATGTATGAGTAATTTTTTTCTAGGCTAAAACCTATTTGAGTTTCAGTGCAATAAGTGGGTTTTGGGTTGCAGTTTGGGCACTTATCTCTAAAAGGTTATCACTGTACTCTGTTAAGTACTGCACGCTAACTGAGCCACTGGAGCTCCACCATCACTGTCCTAAGAAATGTTTATCTTTGAATAAATGCTCTGTTAAGTACTGAAATTCCAGAACACAAATGTAACCATTACTGTATTTAGTTATGTCATGAAAATTAATGGTTTCTCACCTTCACTCATTCCTGAATATCTTACAATTTGACTTATGAAATTCTTAGGTATAGCCAGATCCAACATGTAGATCTTTTATTTCACGCTCCTCTGGCCATCTCTTTTTTAAAGCTGTTCTGAAGTATAAACTTAAAATTTGTGATGTTTTCCAGTTTCTCATACATTCCTCTGTACTTAAACCTTTTCTTCCTTAATCTATAACTTAGTTGATATTTTTCTGGGTTGTCCTTGTTCTTAAATATAAGAATAGTTTGTATCCATGGATTAAATTACTATAGATCATGGTATTTCTTTGCTTTCTTGAGGTCCCATTTTGGTCCTCTTACATTATGGATCTTGGTGAATCATATAGTTGTCTGGATTTTAAGTTGTCTTTGTTCCCCAACTCTTGATGATTTCCTGTTGATTTTCCAGATCTTACCAAATCTTTTAATCCCTTTCATTCCTGTTTCTTCATTTGCCTTGGCCTTCATGTCTTGCTTGGGTTACTAGTTTATTGGAATTCTTTATCTAACTTTGCAGTTTTTTGGCCTTTATAGCACATGCTGTCATATTCATCAAAGACCCAACTCATCCCATGGGTGCTTGGTTAATTATACTCATTGCCCTCGGGATGGATTTCAAGTTCTTTATATTGCATATATGGATCATTATGACTTGGTCCTTGTGCTTTGCATATTTATCTCAGTCCTTTTTGTTACGTACATATAACTTCTATAGTACTTCCACTTGTACTTCTTTATGCATCCAGTTTTCCTGTCTATGTACCTTTTATGTGGATTTATATCGGTCCTTCAGAATTCAACTGAAGCATTTCTTTATGGTATCTCCTGCCTTCCTGTTTTTGTGGTATACTGGGTCACTTTTCTGTTACAGTACTTTTTACATGTAGTTGTAGTCTAGTCTTCACCTCTCATACCAACCAGACTCAAGGATAGCAGCTGTCTTTCTCAATGTTGTGTCCTGTGACAGTTACATAAAAAATTTTTACATTAACATGTATTTTTTTGCTTTGTGTCACATAAAAATATATCTTTAGGTCTTTATTGTTTCCATTGGTTTGTTAGCATGTTTACAGTGAATTTGTGACTGTTACTGAAAGTCTACTTCTGAAGATTAAACCTGAATATTGTTTATATTGACTGCTTGCAAAGTCATTCACTTTTAAAAGATTTTCATGTTTACCTTGTAGCTATACTGATCCAGCCTTTTATGAAGAATGTAAAATGGAATACCTGAAGGAAAGGGAAGAATTCAGAAGAACTGGAATTCCTAGCAAGAAAAGGCTACAGAAGCTCCTCACAAACACATAGGCAAAATACTCAAATGACAGGAATTCTCATATCATATTCATAATTATCTGATACAAATCGTGAAATAATGGATTCAAGATAAAAATGTATGTTTACTTTTCCCAATTAAAATATTAATTTTATATGAAATAAAGATGTTTATTGCAAAATTTTGGTTTATTAAATATATGTTAAGATTAAATACTGAAATGCAACATGGTATTTCTGGTCATTCTGGAGTTTTTTTTACAAGTGTTTCCACAACTATAATTCCGTAACAGTACTAATAATTTTCAGAGTTACATATGGATAGTCTGTTCTTGTATTATATAGGCTAATGGCTAATCATGGGAATGGAAAGTAATAAGTAGGAATAAAAACCTTCAAAGATATTAGTAACTATCAGTATAGCAGAAGGCTATGAATCAGAATCCTTCCTACCTCTTACTAACTATGTAACTGTAGAAATAAATTTCAGTTACTGTGAGGATTTACTGAATATCGTGAGTATATAGGAAAGTGCTTCAAGACTTGATAAATGCTCTTTAACTAGTAGGTAGTAGTAAAGCCTTATTTGGATAGGGAGATATTTATATGAATCAACCTTATATCTTTGATGGAAAATTTTCAGCAGCTATTTATTTCCTAACTTGGTAAATTAGCTACTGAAAATTTCATTTTAAAAAGTCATCTTTATAAATGGGAACTGTCATTTTGTAAAGCAGTAGACTCAGGAGCTACTATAACAAATTTCTGTCTCAATGGAATAATTTGGGCCCATGCCAAGCTTTTATTTGTATTAAAAATTGTTCTTTTTAGCCCCCCCAAGAGCTATTAGCTGTTCACTGCAACCCCCGTATTAGTTTATAAATAAATTTTACGTATATTTTTAATCTTCATTAGAATCATAAATAGAAATTATCCACTAAGACAAGATTTAACTTTGGCCCCAATCCCATGAGATGCATAGATCTTTTTTTAAAGGTATTCAATGAAATGAAATAGGACCCTAAAGAATCACTGGATGTTGAAGTTCTGCACTTTACCTGACTGAAATATGAAATGAGCTAATTTACTTTTACTTGAAATACACAGAAACCACATTTTTCCTAGGCCACCGATCACAAGGGAGATTACTAGAGCAAATGTAAAGCTTATAGAAACCTAAAAGAGTACACAGCAAGGAGGCAAACAAGCTAATATTTCTCCATTGGCCTTTTGTTACTGGTGCATTACCTAAAGCACAGAAGCTTAATTCTTGGTTTTAATTACTCAAATGAAGAAATGGCAAAACAGTTAAGAAGTTAGTGAAATATATAATCTGTGCTTTCAAATACTTTTAAAGTGCCCAACTTCAGTCTTATATGTAAAATTTAATTACATATGTTGCATTTTCCACAAGTACATAGACAAACCATATTGTAGCATACATTCATCCTTCTTTCTCATGACAAAAACTAATCAATCGTAGTCTTTAGAATATTCATGCCTCAACATACTCACATCTACTTATGAGACTAGTACATCTGCCTCACATGTATTTTGCTTATTAGTGCCTTTGCTTGTATTTGTTCCCTGTTCGTAATTGACAATATATACAAATATGTAGGACTTTTTTTTTTCTGCTTAAGATTTACCTTTTCCAGGTAGCTTTACTGGATGAAATCATTTCTCTTTTGTCATGATTTAGTTACTTAGCTCTGAAATCTGAATTTTTTGTTTTCTAATGTTTCATTTATATACCTGCTCTACATATGAACTCATTTTGGCAGTAAGAAAATCTTTGTAGGGATACAAATTTTACCTCAAGGTAGTAACTCTGGGAACCACGGGTGACTTTGTGTTCTCTTTGTATGACTGAGTTATAGAACTGAATTAGATTATCTTATAAAAAATAAATAATTTCAAGGGAAGCTCTTGGACTAAGTTGTGGCTAATATGAAAGAGGTCAACATAAGTTTAGATTTTAAACTGATTATAAGCTACAGATGTGTCACACATTTCTTTTTCAATTTGAGAAAAGAGATTATTACATTTTGGCTGGATAAAATACTTCTTGGTTAATATTTTCGTACTTGAGTCTTTTAGGCCGGGGATGTAGCTCAGGAGTTCTGCACCTGCCTGGCAAGCACAGGTCCTGAGTTTGATCCGTGGTGCCAAAAAAAAAAAAGTCTTCCACATCATTTACCTTAATGCTGTTAAGAAAATCACTGACTTTCTAGCCATACCTGTGTGATAGCTGTCACTAATATTTAAGGGAATTTTCTTTATTCAGAATAACTTGGTTTATTAAGACAATTGTCTGTTAGAGGAATAAAATTAATAACAATTACTCCTAGACTGTGCTATATATTGGCAAGGACAGTATTTCATATTCACTTTGAACAAAAATAATTGTAATTAATTCTTAGCGTTGTACAAAACATTAATGAAGCCCCTTCTCCTGACTTTTCTTTACAAAGGAAAAATTCTAATCTTGTTTTTAAAAAAATCAAACCAGTAAGCTACATTAGAGATTAGAGATAATATATGGCCTATGCAGCCACATGAGAAATAGCTTCTGCTGCTTTGTTATTATACAGGTAGTTGCTTCCTTCAGCTAAAGCCTGGAGTCTTGCATTTGTTTTATGCATATTGGGTTTTGTTCCATTACTTGGCAGGAAGACTGTACTCCCTTGAGTCAGCCGTGTTCATTGGTCAGAATAAATTCCTGCATCTGACATCAATTCTATTAATCACAGACAAGCTTGAATAAATGAGTAAGATAATAGAAAGACAAAAATATGTGAACAGTGAACATTGTCTATGTATGTATGCTATCCAGTAATACAGAAGAGATCTGAGATTTCCTTTGAGTTCACGATATATGAGACTTGCATAAGGGTAAAATCTTCATACTGGAAATACTGTATCCCAGGCAAAAGACATATGAACCAAATAATCTATTATTGCCACTACTATTATTACTAACATTCCTAATGCGTCTATTCTCAAAGAATTTGGTAAGTTTCTACATGAAGCCATCTCTTATTTTCTTATTTACAAGTCACTAACCAGTAAGAGCTCAGGGCCATTTTGTGGTTGTACTGTATTAACACAGTACATAATCTCATTCTAGCATGAAAATTCCTAATTCAATTAATTAGAAAATCACTTTCCCAAGTAGTACATTTTGAAACAAAGTTTAAGAATTTATAAGTTCTATAACAAGCAACTATATTCCTTTTGAAGAAAATAATGGTATATAGTTATACAGTTTATGGATCACTGCAGAGATATCAAAGACTGATAATCTATGAGATGTCCTTTCTAACTAGTGTATAAAGTTACAATAGTTTATTCACATACTACAGTCTAATTATTTCTTCTTTTTTTTTTGCCATTTAAGACTTGAATGTGCTAGTCCAAAGTTGGCTTCAATGGTCAAGTTATTTCAAGTCTCGAAATTTCCAATGTTAGTTTAATATTTTAGCAACAAAAACTGTGGCTAAAAAATGGCTAAGTCTTTAACTTAGGAACACAGCAGAGATGTTTTAACCTAATCACTTTTATTCCATTATATTTCATAATTTTATGTATGATAAAGTCAACAAATATAACCTGTTCACATTGTCATTTGCCCCTTTATGCAATCTGAGCCAATGTACATGGTTTTTTCCTATATTAGAGGCTTACCTTTCCTTTTATGAATGGGTATTTAGGCATTCCACATACCTTGTCACACCATGTCCAAATGTCTCCAATTCTATTTTTTACCTATGGTAAATTTCACAATTGTTATAAATGCCAGATGTATCTTTATAAACACTTTAAATTTATTCATTAATATAGTTAGCATATTATCTGATTCTTAGTATATAGAGCTGCAGGGTGCTCTTCTTTCATACTAGAAAACCAACCACTTATACCTTATTTGAAATGTATATACTGAAGAAAGGCAAAATTTAAATCAAAATCCACTTTTAGTTTGTTAAATAATTTCTTGGGAGAACCACTGAGAGAGATACAGTGACCTTGTGATCAAATCACAAATCTCTTCACAATTAACTTTTATAAAGACAGTTTTGATTATGTTGATCCAAGTAATGCAGGGGTGGCAGGTTGGGTAAAGGCAAAGTTTTACTTTTAATTTCCCCAAATGCTGTCTCACTTGATTTGGGAGGGCTTGGGAATACCCAAGAATTATCTTCCAGAGAATTTCTGCCGTAAGAGTTGTGTTCCTGCAAGTCTGTACCATCATTAGGAATCAATCTTTCATTATCTGTCCATGACTGGAGAATTGCTTTCTCTGATAAAACCTTTATATCCCCTGACAAAGGGGAAGATATAGTATGACAATGAGGTTTGCCATTTGGTGGAGAGCTGTGTCTTTTGTATGCTGCAGTGAAATTTGTCAAGTGCAATTTTGTGCTATCTTTCCCAAGGTCTTCAGTGCATCCAACTGGAGTGCAAGCTAAAAAGAGAGCAAAGAATAAATATCAGTTTTCATGGCATTTGTTATCACAGAATACTATAACACTTCACAAATGTGGCTGAATAATGGTAATGAAATTAACTTTTCTAATTTAGTATGAAAAGGGAACCATGTGACTTGTAGATAAAATTATGCATGATCTAAGTTCTAGTCATTCAAATGTTACTTTCCTTATCTAAAATAGGTGTAGCAATCCTGTCACAGGGTATTAAAAGATGAAAAGTTACAGTTTAAAAAGTTGTAAACCAATAGTTAAAATATAAGTACAAATCTCATGTTTGGCACTACTTAATCTGGCTAGTGAAGGCCTACAGATCATTTGTGTGTTAATGGGGCCTGAGAAAATTGTTCTGTTTTAAGTAGGACATTCCTTTCCTCTTCTAACCCTTTCTCCATAGGTAGTCCAAAAGTAAGTTTTTTGAGAAATAATTGCTATTTATTGTATTATATATTCAAAGGATTCTATGGATAAAGCAGTTTAAGCTGTAAAATAATTCTACTTAAAATTATTTTGTAAATTGTGCTGTGATCATAATACAGATCAAGTAAAAAGTGAAAAAAAGTTTGTGTACATACAGTGGCTTGGAATACAACAATCTTATTTAGCTACAGCTAGAATACTGGTAATATGGGCTTCTCTATTACTAATTCAACTTCAGCTTATGAACTTAGAAAGATAATTTTAATCTTAGCCCAAGGACTGTTAAGCGTAATTGACTCCATGTAGTTTTGGAAGAAACAAATGGAACATTATGAAATAAGCTGTTTTTCTTGGGAGGATGGATAGAAATGGGCTAGAAGTGGAAGCACTTAGGTTTAGCTCTGGATAAAGGTGATATGTAGATCACAGCAAAGAGTGATCTATGATATTATTTCTGTCTCCTACAAAACAATGCACTGTGGTAAGAGATGGTGACTTTGTGTCTGGCACTGTTAAAGGCAATGTGTTAGAAAAGTTGTCATCCACAGCATCAGAACATACATCAATCAGCTAAGAAGGAACACAGGATGATCCATTCCTAAGTTTAGAAAAAAATTACTATTCTTTAGAAGTTTTAATTACTGCTTCAAGAGCCGTATCAAAAACTCACTATAAAGTTACCATGTCCCTTTAAAAAGAAGTCCACTTAGTCTTTTCATATATAATTCTGATCGCTGGAAACATAAGGACAAAGTGAACCATAAATTAAGGTATGCTCACTAAAACTTATTATTTGGCCTGATTTAAAAGCAACTAACTCTCTAGAAAGTGAAAGGAATTCTAGATTGAATTTTTCTTCCCATTGTGCAACATTTTCCCTGAGAATAACTATTTATAAAATAATTCTGTAGTGCTCTTTAAGACAAAAAGTTGCAAATAACTTTTAAATTAAGTGGTAACTATCTTTTTTTAAAGGTAATACTTCATTCCAGTAAATTTTAAGGCTTTAAACTTTATAGTGCATACTTTTTGGAAATCAATCTCTTATATAATACATGGTAAAGATTATACTGTATTTTTCCCAAGGTATAACATAGCTTTAGCCACTAATACTTGTAGCTGACAAAAAACTCAAAAAGTTTAGACAGTAAGGCTGTCAAATACAGAAAGCAAAGCCATTAAAATTTTTGTTTGGCTGAAGGGGATAAAGTTTCCCTCCTATACAGTTATTAGGAAAATTATTAAAAATCTAAACACCTAAATAATGAATCAATGTTACTGAAAACAAAAAGGGAGGTCTTCATTTATTTGGTAGCACTGGCATTAAAAATTGCTTTAGGTTTTTTGGTTAAGTATATGAAGTAGTTGTGGTAAAAGGTCAAGAAGAGCAAACTTAACACCTCACCCTTATACACATAAGCAACACTTGGCTGAGAAAAGCCACAAGGGAAAAGAATACAGTACTAAAGAAAAAAACACATCAGCAACACCTCTATGTGTGAAGTGACCAGTATGAGACTGAAACCAAAGCAAAGAATGGGTAGGCCGTGGATATACTGTATATAATTAAGCTTATCAAACTCATTTGACGAGATTTTGATAAGATATAAAAACTAAGCAGTCTGGCTGCAATCAGTGGTTTCCGGCAAACAATGACTTGCCTTTTTTGATTGTAGTTGAGGTTTTCAGTTTTCTTAGTAGTTCAGCTTGTACTTGAGTCACCAGATGTAAATTAGACATTTCTCTCTTCAGTTCCCAGTATGCATGTTGCATATTATCACTGAAATAAAGTTTTTAAGTTAATACTCATCATTCTTCATATAAAAGGGAGTACTTTAAAGTACAAATAAGTGATCTACATTTCTGCTCCAATTAGTTTTGTGATAATGTAAGCTTAATAATTAAAAGCTATTTAATTAGGACATAAGTGAAGTTACAATGTCTTCTTGAGTTCTAGCAATTACATGTACTGTATTATTAAACAGGTTATATATTTTTTATAAGTCTCAGACCTGAGATTTTAATACAGCCTACAATATGCAGTGATTTTAATATAATTAAGTAGTAAGGCGTATGTTCTTCATTCATAAAAATGTACTGAGATAAAGTTCATTCCTATATTTGTGTATTCTAAATTTGTATTTGTTTGGTTTTGACATTATGGACCGAAATGATGTATCAATTGCAGAATATATACCCAAGTCTACATTAAAATAAAATTTAGGTTTCATGCATTACATTCTTTTATGTTTGACTGGGCTGTCTCATATTATTGGTTCTAAACCAATGTGACATGACAGCACAAGATAGGAAGAGCCAGATGATTTCCTCATAAGCTAAAAGCTAGAGAGGGAGGATTATATGAAACAGAAATAACTTCTAAAATGTGTTTCAGATTTTCATAATTAAAAGTATTTTACCTCGACTATCTGAGGAGCCATAGTTATTTTAAATTTAATTTTTAATGGCTTTATTCTTCAATAAGTAAGTCTTACTTGGACATTCATGATTTTCTTCAGCTTAACTGCCAAATGAATTGAAATCTTCAGCACATGCTCTCATTGTGTTGTTCAAGGATACAAACCATTTTAAATGTAAGAATAAATGATCTCATAGCATCCTAACAGCCACTACTGTTTTGTAGAGATATCAATGTCAAACTAAACAAACACATGTCACCACATGCTTTTTGTCCAGCCATTAAAAAAATTTCAAAGATAACCCTTCTAAAAATCTAACTTTAATATGCTACCAGAAGAACAATAGATGTATTAAAATTATTGTCAATTATTCAAGGTTAGTACCTTTCCTTTCAAAATATTCCAATTCTTCTGAGGACTATAATTCATTCAGACTAAGCAGCACAATATACTTTATACTGCTTTGGAGAAAAGTCCACTTGTTTTAGTCTGTTTGAATTTCATCTGTTAACTCATAGTGTATTAAAAATCACAGGGCTTTTTGCAGGTTTTTGATACGTGTGAAATAATTACCTCGCAAAAACTAGTTACCCACCTCTACTTCACCAGCTAACATCTGAGATGTTCACTACAAAAGAATGTTTCACAAAGGAGCCTGTTTTTAAGTGTGAAGATGTGAAGAGAACTAACTGCTGGTTCCTTGGTGCAATTCTGGGCATTTGGTATGCTTTCCAAAGAGTTCCTCAAATTACATAGCAGTAAGTGTAAATACTGTACTTGTGCTAATTAATGCAGTCATAATGAGTATAATGCAATTTAAAAAGTATATATTGGCATTAGATGGTATATCAGTACCAGATTTGAAAAAAAAAACCTATAATAATATTTGGGTAAAGAAATACCAAACATATCTAATCATTTAAAGTAGGTAGGCATGTAAAATAGAAGAGGAACAATTAAAGAAATATCAACAGTGTCTAATGGATATTTTTCAATTCAACTTAATGAAGACCACTTAAAATTAGGTTAGGTGGAAAATTAGGTCATGGAGTTTAACATACATCTAGTCTTTTTGTCTTTTATGTCATCTGAATTGAAAATTAAAAATATAAAAACCTAAGATTATTACTAAGTATAAGCTCTCCCTCTTGTGGATAACAAAGTAATCGCAATTACAGTTACCTACTTTAGAATTAATATTAAAGTAATAAATCTTCAAAGTATATAAAAATTACTTTTAATTCTATCTATTTTAAGGAAATATTTAAATGATTACTCAACAGATTGGAAAAGGCAAGTTGTTAACTCAAATTGTTAACAGGGTTCCAACTAACTCTGAATTAGGTATTTTACCTAAGTACTTTTAAGATTATGCATAGATTACATGCCACCTCACCTAGTTTCCAACCTGGGAATATGAAGCTTTAAATAACATACAAGCAAAATGCTATTAAAATTGTCTGTAAAGAGCTATATAACTATACTTGAACACTGAAATGTAACATTTGGGCATTCCAAGAAACTCCTTGGCTAAATATTATCAATGAAACAAAAATGATAGTTGAGCATTTATTATGTGCTAAACATTTCACCCACATTCTTAACAACTTAGCAAAGTGAGTAACCTCATTCTGCACATGAGGAAACAAATTCAGGAGTCTATTCCAGTCTACTATGTCAAAGCTGTCCTTTACCAGTATAAGCTAATGACCAATCACTGCTCTTGTGGAATAGCATTTTTCATATTCGCCACTTAACAAAGTCCAAAGTGCTGACACAATCTTCTGAGTCTCAGTATAAAACTTCACATCTTTGACATGTAATGAAGCCTGCTTGTCTGCAACTCATGAAAGGATTACATGTTCTGATTCTAAAGTAAAGTATAAAAGCTCTGCTTTCTTAATTGAAATTATACATTGAATGCTTTAATATAGAACATTTCCATTTATGATTACGTCTTCCTAAGTAAATTATACTAAAGTGATGTTCATAGCCAAGATCTACAAAATTAAACAAAAAATTGACAACTGTGATTCCCCCAAATGAGTATCTTAAACACAATGATTGCAGGCGTATCAATCTCTTTACTTTGTAACCCAAAAAGCACCAATTACAAATATACCACACATACACTTATGAGTAATATACTCTGATACATCCTCTTTTGTTTTATTCTGTATTTTATAAATGCTTGTCATATTACAAAATTTCATGATCAGATAGGCTGAAATACAATAACCTAATCTGTATTTTCTAAATGAGGGATTTACATGGATTTACATTTTCACACATCATTTGTGAAAGACACACAATATACAGATGAACAGAAGAAGTATAGTAACTATACCCAGATCTGGTTTGAAAAATGAAGTTGTCAATGTAAAGTGAACACCAAAATAGGACAAAGATAGGATACTGGCTAAAGTTTAGTGCTAATCTTAAATGGCCTTTTTATACAGTACAGTACTTTATAAAAGGCATCCAGTAATTAAAAGGTTCAATCTATTTTAATGTAGTACATTGTTTCCCTGGCAATGTTATGAAGGAATTTAAAAAAGAAGAGTATTCACCAAAGGGGATTTTCCAAATAACTTTTTAAATAGCTAAACCTTTAATAGTTTTATAGAAATATTCCCATGTACTTTTTTTAATATAGTAAATTTATCATCTAAATTGTTTCACCTAAAAGTGCACAAGGTAACTTCCCAACCAATTTGCAACACCTAACCCCCCCGACAAGCACATTTTAGCACTAAAGGGAAGCCACCTGCTTTAATTACAAAGTTCATTATACATATCATACCCTTGGTATGGCTTTAACACAAAGTATTTTAGTCTGAACTTAAGAAAATGCCTTGTAAAAAAAGTTTAGATGATTCTCAGAATTGATACTGGGATTTTGAGAATTAAAGACTGTAGTTTGTTGTTATAATTACAGCTCTACAGTCTCAAATACTGGACTTACCTCCTTGTTATTTTAGCCTCCCCCAAATTCTGGCACAGAGATTCTTCACTATCTTGTTAGGTGTCTGATGCCTTCAAACAGATACTGGGGGGTGGAGGGTGAGCAGTGGCCAGCTTTTCATGATATTCTTAATGGAAATGATCCAAATTATACAATCCAGAATGAATGGAAGCATTCTACACCATTTACATCTAATTTGAGTTACTCTGATTCTGGCATATTTATTAACTCCTTGACTTTTTCCAAGAATGATTTGAGGTGGCTTGTAAAAATGACAAATACAACAAAATTAATAAGGAGAAACCCAGGCTGATAGGAGAAAAGGTAACTGTGATAAAGAATATAACTTTTAAGAAGTTTACATGGACATATTAAACACACTGGGGGAAAAAGGAAAAACTTTCTCGTGATAAATGTAGATAAAGTTTTAAGGGCATAATTGAAATGTTGTTCAAACAGGAAAGTTGAGCAATTGCACCAGACTCTAGCCAGCCCACAAAGCCTGGTTACTTTATGTAAAAAGTTTGCCCACTCATGATCTGGAAGAGTAGCTGCATGTCATTTCCTCAAATTGTTTTCCCTAATTGTTCCTCTCAAGCTGGCTTTTGACAGGAGTAGATCTGAGACAGTTCACATTTTATTCAGGTCAATAAACGTGGGAAGCCAAATGATTTAACACTGAAGTCAAATCAGTAATTTTCACTGGATGGAAGGTATCTATGTAGAGGCCATCCTAACATAGTAGAAACAAAAATTATTAATTAATTTAAAATAAAGGTGTCACTTCAGTAAAAAGGACTGAGGTAAATAAATGCATGAACTCTGATGGCTACTTAAAAGGAATACTTCTCTTAAAATTCATGCTATCTCCAAGACTAAAGTTGTCTAAGTTTGCCTTTAAGACAAATATGTATTACTGTATAATGGAAATGTATAATTCCTCGTATACAAAATCAGGGATTACTATTGAATACTTCCACGTAGCAGGTTCCTTAAAATTGTATCTAAAATATTAATGTTTAGAAATTTTAAGACATCATAATGTATACCTAATACTTAAATTCAAGCCTGCTGCTAAACGTTTTTTTAAAGTACATTCTGAGCAGAGGTAACATTCAGCATCCAAATAGTATCTATCTGCTTCAGATTAAATCGTAACAAATAAATGTAAGTACAAACACAAAGTAACTTATAGAATAAAACACATTCTTACGTTGAAAAATGTTCATACCTTGAAATGCTTAGTCTTTGGAGATCGTTACTTTTCAGACCGTCTTCCTGAGATGAATCCTGTGATTAAAAAATTAAAATTAAAAAGCTGAATTATTGTATTCCCAGCTCTTTGTGGCCAGAGATGTTTCAACTTTTGCAGAACACATCTATGATTATATAGCTGCTGTGACCTGCATAAGTAGGGTCCGAAGCCCAGGAGAGTTGTGGGAGATGAAGAAAGATTAGGAGACCAAGGTTACTCTTGCTAGATGGGACCAGGTGAAACCACAGCTTGTCAGGGAGCTAATGGCCACCTGGAGCACTGCAGGCTCCTCATTTATAGTGGAAGGCGCACAGGAAGAGAAGGCAGGGCAAATATGCCTACATGGCCTAGTGGGAAGAAAACAGGGAAGAATACAGTATAACTGTTTCCTTGGGCTGTGCCATCCAGTGTATACAGACACAGTCCGTTTCGCTGTAATCTATGGAGGAGAAAGGGAGCAGGGAAAAGAAAGAGTCATGTTCAGGCTCAGCCCATGGCATACATGACAAAACTAGATTTCATACACAACTTTAATGAAATACAACCAAACTATCTCTTAAATTTCTAAATCACTTTGAATTACTTAGACCATTAATAATTTTTTCTTGCAAAAATAAAATTGCTCATTTATGAAGAAATCGAAAACTTACACATTTATTTCTAGAATACCAATCTTAACTCTATATTTTAAAAAGTATGATATATTTATCACATTATTGTTTTTCAAGGTCTATACAAATGAACTCCATGAGAAAATGGAAGTTTCTTGGTTATTTCATGTTTTTGCATTATAATCTAAAAAGTATGTTACTGTTTAGAAAGATCAGCATAACCTTCCTCTCTCCACAGACACAAAATGAATGGGCAAGAACTTCATTAAGTTCTTATAAGCCAAGAAAACAGTTTAATTTTACTTATATAAAGTAAGTTTTAAAGTGAACATTGAAAGCTATGTAAGAACTTTGAGTACTCTATAAGAGAATAAAACAATAAAAGTGCATCTTATAGGAGTTAAAGCAGTTTGGGGCCTCTAATTTTAATACTATTAAAAATTAAGGGCTGGGGGGCTGGGGATTTAGCTCAGTGGTTCTAGCTACTGCCTTGCAAGTGCAAGGACCTGAGTTCAATCACCAGTACTGCCCCCGCAAAATTAAGGGCTGGGGACTTAGCTTGGTGGTTCTGCTGCCTGCTTTGCAAGTATAAGGTCGCAAGTTTGATCCCTGGTACCACCCCCCGAAAAAAAATTAAACTGCATCTCAGAGAGCTCGGGCCCATAAATCAAGCGAGTTCTGATACTAACGAAGCACACATCACTGGATATTATTCTTTCCTAATCCGCATAGGAATCAAATGAATCAGTACTTTTAGTTTCTTTGTATTGTTAATTTAAAAAATAATTTCACTAGTGTATACTTATGCATGTATGTTCACTGGAAATTTTCATTTTTAAGGCCAAAAAATGTAAAAAAAAAAAAAATCTAGAGTTTTGAGTCTTACATAAATCAGAAAAATCTTACATAAATCAGCAATAAGCTTAGAGGTTATTTCTAATATTAAAAGATTTTTTTTCATGGCCACCAATCAGTTTGCAGTGTCTGAAGACAGTAATGGAACTGTTTCCTAACCTCCACGGTATGAAACTGGAGTCTCACATAAAAGAGGGTTTGTGGCTACAAACTATTAGGATATAATATTCAAGCTACATAAGTTCCTATACTATAGGATTTTCTTTCTTTTTTTCTTTTTTTTTTTTTTTGCAGTGCAGGGTATCGAATTCAGGACCTTGCGCTTGCAAAGTGGGCACAGTGCCACTGAGCTAAATCCCCAGCCCCACTTTTCAGAACTTTTAATACCGTACAGCCTACTGTAAATATATTATTATAGCTATTATTAAGAACTTCAACAAGATCCCAATGATGAATGTAACTGTACTGTATACCTAAAATGTACCAATAAACTAAAAAACAAAACAAAACAAAAAACTTCAAACATCTTCTATATCAACTCCATTTTACTGATCTAGTGTTTCTTAATCTTTTCCAGCTGTGGAATTTGTATTTCTTACGGTTATCAATGGTTCTGAATATAAATGGCTGGAATACTGGGGACACAGAACATCTAAAGGTCCCTAGTGGACTGCTTTTGAAACCTTGATCTCACCAAACAGTAATTAACTAAATTCACTAACTGAACACTAAAATACAACAAAAGTAAAGCAGCAGTAAATCCATGTAGTATACTATTACATACTTTAACTATTACATACTTCAAGAAGCATTAAAACTATATTTCACAGAAAGTACCATCTTAACAATATTTGCAAATATGGCTACAGTAGATATGTTTATTAATGTGAAAAGAAATGTCTTTCTTTGGCTTGCTTTCAGGTTCGCATATCCAAGAGGATTCTAATCAGCAACACCTCTAAAACAAGATTTTTTAAAAGCAGATATTCCATAACATCAAGACTTCAACTTGGGACACTGGATAAATTGTTATATCCTCTATTCCTTTTCTTGGTTCATTTCTTTATGTTAGATAAGCGTTGTTTTTTCACAGCCTCCCACGACCACTAATCAATGCTTGTGGAAGCCAGCAATATGCTTTAAACGTTTTTTTCCCCTTTTCAATATTCCTCCTTAACCTTACCTTCAACTCTTAAAGTTTGTTGGATTTGGTTTTGTTCAGTTGAAGTGATTTTTAAAAGTTCTTCTAAAATTCTGTTTTTGTGATCTCATTGCTTAGGCTTAGGACAGATTTAAATTAAAAACCAATTTATTCCCTAGCACCATCTAGTGGAAAAGAATAACAAGTTAACAATGAAATTTTATTCCTAACCCCCAATACACAGATACTTAAATGCACTGCCTTTCTGGATTACTGCAACCATTTTTTTTTTTTTAATTTAGAAGACAGTACATCCTACTCACTCTGCTAACTGCTTTACAAACAGTAATTTAAACCTTCTTTAAAAAAAAAAATAGGTACTTAATGTTCAGAATAAATTCCATGAAAAGTGAAATGATGTTCCTAATGTTACATAGTCAATAAGCAATACAATTTATGAGCCAGATTTCCATGATTCCACAGTACTGCTTCCTAATTTACAATAAAATATCTTTTAACATCTACCAAATTACTTCCTTTCAAGGAGAATATATATACTATTACATTCCAGAGCTTTAAATTGTAAATATTTTCTTGCAAACACATCTTTTTAAAGGGCTCTTAGAGGCCACTGTAATGGGCCTGTGCAACAGGAGGCTAGAACCCTTTGAAGAAATGGTGGTGTGCAACTCAGCCACATTCAAAGCTGGCAGAATAAACTTCCAATGTCAAACAGGGAAACAAAAATCAAAACACCATCCTTTTGGAGCCTAACAGGAGTTGACAATTACGAGTGTTTCCTCTTTGGAGCTGGGGGCTCCGAGGTGTTTTCACTGCCCTACTCAGATGAATTCATTGGTCAAGGCTAGGGCAGAATGCTATTTTATTCTTACACCTGGCTCAATCTTATCCAGTGGTCACCTTTGCTAAAGACTAGAAGAGATAGGTGTTGGCTCCATATAAGGATATGATGGGAGTCAAGCAACACCTTGGTTGGCAGTAAGGAAGTAGGGAAAGCATTTCCTTTAGATGTTGGGATATCCCAGAGGAACAAGAAACAGGAGACACATTTCCTCAATAGCATGGAAATGCTACTCAAAATGGCTGAGCTGAGCATTACTGAACTGATAATACTGTAGCTAGTTTAGAGTACAAAAATGCAAGAAATGGATATTCACTCCAGATTATCAAGCTTTCAATTTCTTTTAATAACTATTTTAAATTTTTCATTTGGTGCACAGCTGACACGACCCTGCTCCTTTACATTTTTCTGTTGTGCTCAGCACTACATGTCATGACATCTAAAAAAAAAAAATAGCCATGCTTGTTGGAATCCAAAGTTAAGTATTAGTAAAAACACTCTTGGTGAGAATCTGAGAAGTACCTTGTGTTTCAGTAGACAACATTAGGGTAAGCACACTAGAGAAGTGCGGCAGATTTTTAATCCCCAGACTCTTGAATTCTTAGCTATTTGTTGATAATTAAAGTTGCTCTAAAAATACATCTGAAAGGTAAGCCCTATAGAGCTTTTTTGCTAACTGGTGATTTTTCTTTAAAGAACTTTAAAAGTCAAGTTGTCTGTGTCAAAGTGTAAATAAATCAAATTAAGTTAAATTAAATGGGAAACTTAAAGTTTGAGTTCTCCTTAAACATTACAAAAAAAAAATAAAAAAGCAAAGAAACTAACGGAAAGTGAATTTGAAAGAAGTCAAATAACTTAACAGGCATCTTAAATCTCTTTTAGAAACAAAATTATGTATTCCAGGATCAAATGAAAAGTGTATATTAGACTTTAGCAGAAATAAAGAAAAAAATGAGTTTTTCACTGAATGAGAACATTCCTATCTACAATTAATGTATCACAAACTATAATGCAAAAAGAATACCAAATTTCTCAATTTAATAATTTTTTAATACCATTTGTTTGGCTTTTTGTAGCTCTATTTTGAGATCATTGCATTCTTTTTTCATCAGTTCCAGCTCTTGCTCCAAACCATGAATCTTCAGGTCACAGCTCAACTTTTCCACCTCCCAGTTTGATGAAGGTGGATTTAAATTCCTCATCACTACAAAAAGAATTAACATCAAAATTGTTATCAGTGCCTTTTGCACTGACTGCAATTCTAAAAAGGTTATACTGGCAAATGAAGACAAAAGAAAAACTAACATAAAACATATACAACAATCAATAGTTTTTAAAGACAGTAATTACTTTCAAAAATCTATGCTAATAAGAATAAAAATCTAATCTTATTTTATAATATATTAATCACCCATCTCTGGTTTTCTATTCAAATCAAGTATAAATTTGTCAGTTTGGAAATCTTAACAGATATCACATTTAAAAAATACATATGTGCTTAAATGTAGATAGATCAATAATCTATTCTGTGTAAGCCAGTTAAGGATAAAAATGATAAACTGATGCTCAGCTAATCATTTCAACTATTTTCTTTAGAGCACGAAGCATGGCCAACAGCCTAGAACATGGTGTTAAAACAATCTTATTGATAAATGTTCCACTGTAGAAAATCAGTACAACTAGATACCATTTTATCTTTGATATGGTACTTTTGTCTCTCCATGTACAAAAACCTCTAACCAGCTATTACATCTATTAATTTTCTATCAAAAGGTATCTACCAGGTATCTATCTCTGTTCTTCATCTTATCTCATGGGAACAGACACTTAACCATAACCACAAGACCAAACTTTCCACCTCAACATTTCATCTGTATCTTTTAACAATCTTTAGAAAGAGATAAATAAAAAAGGACATGAAAGTAGTACTCTATGAAAATATTTCTAAAAAGTTCAGTAAAAACAGGTAAGGCAGGACACGAAAGTTTTGATTTGAAGCTGGGATTTGACTCCTTTCTTACTCTACTTCATCAAAAACTAGCCCTGAGGAAAATCATCAAATTGAAAGAAAAGTATAGTTTCTAGCTAAGAAAATGTTAAAGAAAAACAAAAAACAAAAACTGGTATTGTGTGAAAGCAGAATGGAAAAATTAACATTAAGCCAAAAATTGAAAATAAGTTAAGGCCGTAGAATGCAAATATAAGAAACATAATAAAACACAAAATTTTTAAAAACTGCATTAATTCTGTTAGTATTTTTATAACAAGTTAAGTGGCATACCCTGCTGAGTTTCCACCTCTGTTCTCAGCTGGAGGAGTTCTACTTCTTTAGATTGTAGCTGCTCATTCAATATTTTCAAAGATTCAGAGTTGTCTTTATTCTATTTGAGTAGGGAAAATGCCAAATTACATTCAATAGACTCTATATATAGTATTATATCTTAATTTTTAGGTAGATAATTGAAAAAACTCATTTTGGCCTTTAAAAGCAAGATGGGAAAATAAACTCAGTTTTTCACTAATCTCCTTTCTTGTCTCAGGACATTATGATTCACCAGCTTTTTTCTTATAAACATATTTCTACTAATGTCTTGATTTTTCAAAATAAATTAGTGGTGTTAGATGTATTTAAGTCCTAAACATCATTACAAACTATTTACTTTTGTATTGAAATTAATATGAATACAAATTAAAAAATTTCTATTTGGGCTTGAACGTGTATATTTAAAGTTTTTAGTTAATAAATATAAATATTTAAGCCTCTTTATTTTTAAACATCTTGAAAGAGAAAACTCATTTGTAACATATAGTATTTTTTTCAATCCAACTTACCATTTTATCCAATTTGCTCTTCAAATTGTCTCTATCGATGCAAACCTCTCGATATGCATGATAGGCCTTATTTACTTGTTCTCGTCCCACAGAATTTGTTTCTTCATCTAATCGAGCTCCTACAAGCTTAATGGTATGAAGTTAGAAAAGAAAGCTTAATAGGATATACTAATATATATATATATTAGGATATGTATAATTGGATATATATAATAGGATACACATAAGAAACTAAAAGGATATATATATAGGAAAAATAAATCTGATGGCTCTACATCTTACTTTGTTATAATGCAGAGCAAAGCCCAACCTATAATAAAACATTTCATTTCTAAGCAATTAATCTTTACTGCTTGAGAAAGCAAAAAGTACAGACTACTCTCATAATTTTTCTATGCTTTTACTTAGTGTTTTATAAAGTATGTGTTTTATAATAAATTAAATCATCATACTACAACATAGTACACTATTCTTTTGAAGTGCTTAGGCATTTTCCAAATCTACAGTGTCTCATTTCTGTTATGAGAAAAAATACCAAGTTAAATCATATTTAAGTTTTTACAGAAGACATGTCAGTTTATTAAATACTTTATTACTCCATGATAAAAATTAATAGGCTTGTTAATCACAAAGTACAGCATTACTCCCAATGTTATACACCAAATCTTTTTTCTACTGAATTTTATTTTAAAATAAACACAGCTAGCTAGCTATGAGCTCCAAAAAGTTACCTTCTCTCACCTTATCCCAGTATATCACAAGTTTAATCACTATCACATTCACATGAATGGAAAGAAATTATGACAATTTTAAAAACCGATTCTCCTCATTTTACTTCAACTTTGTATGAATTGAACGCTTTTAAGATCCCTCCTTTGTTTTTTGACTCAGCCACATTCTCTCCCTCTTACTCTCCAAAAGATGAGAAGACCGGTCATCAACGCAAATGGCAGTTGCAGCAAAGCAACACCAAGAGTCAGAGAACATTATACTTCATCCTTGTGGTTTCTGGTATTCTGTATGATCAGAGAACTTCTCTAGAAAGGAACTAAAGAAATAATCTCTTATAGATGTCCCAATTTATAAAAGCAAGCAAGAGTGGTAATTTATACTGAATTAGCTACCTTGCTATATATTTTATAACATTTATAAGTGTCAACATTCGAATGAAAAAATAAATTATACTTCTTTATCAGTTAAAAGGATTATTTCTAATATGTATGGAAGAAAATAGGGAATGTAAAGGCAAAGATTTCAATCTTAGTGAAGAACTTACTAAACATATTAAACTAATGGTCCCCACACTTAATTCCTGCACTAGTATGTCACTTTTTTGCAGATTTGAACATTCTAAATGAGATGTTTGCAGCTAGGAAAGTAAGGCAATCTGAAAAAAGAAAAAACATATCTGGAAAATAACTTCTCTAAGTTGTTAAATCCTATTCTAAAAATATTTGCTAAGCACATGATAAATGAAACAATGTTAAGTTTAGTGCTTAAAAATTTTGGTATGCATAGTATGATGTCCTTGGAAATTTAGTACAAAGAAGCAACACAGGACAGAAAATACTTAACATATCACATATTTTAAATTACTATTTATGTCATAAAACATGAGGAAGGTTGAAGAAAAAAATTACCTTTTCTTCCAAAAACCTTATTCTTTTCTTTAGGAAAGAGTTCTCTTTCTCTGAATCATTAAGTCGTTTTTTGATGTCTTCATAAGCAGTGACAAGGGCAAAATGTGAAGCAACAGACTCATCTCCTGAATATATTGAAACTGGAGTCACTGTATCTCTTCTGTGAGCTTTTTCATGATTCAGAATGCAGATATCATCTTCTACTAGTGCATCCATGACAGCTATTTTAAAGAATGATCAGGAAAAAAGATATATTTAGAAGTGATTTACTGGGACAATGTTTAAAATGCCAATTTTCTTTTAGAAGCAGTATTCCATTGTTGTTATGAGCACAACTACCTGGGTTGTAATCCAAGTTCTATCCTGTAGAGTCTGTTTGAGTTTGTGAAAATTGTTTAAAGCATCTGCCTCAGTTGCCTTATTTATAAAGCTCTGGTAAGCAACTGCCTCATAGTCTTAAGAATATTTAATGATTAAAAGACATAAAGCAAGGCAGGGATTTAGCTCCGTGGTTCTGGCGCCTGCCTTGCAAGCGCAAGGGCCCAAGTTTGATCCCTGGCATCAAAAAGGAAAAAAAAATCATAAAGCATTTTAAACTATAATCTTTTATTAGAAAGTTTTATAAAAATTTACAAAATACCATTTTCAATGAAATCAGAATTTTATGCCTTTAGTTCTTGTTCATCTTACATCTATAAATAGTAAGTTTATACCTTACCTTTTCAACTATAAATTTTCAAAAATTCTTTGAATTATGACATTATAGAATTTTTAAGGCATAGCATATTATACTTTACATGCTAGTACCATTAATTATATTTCTAATGCATTCACAATAGAAGACAAACTGATTAACATCCAAGTGCCCACTACACTGTTTACTTATATTATTTTTTGTTTTGTTTTTCTTGGTGGGGCAGGGGATCAAATTCAGAATTTTGCACATGGTAGGCAGGCGTTCCATGCCTGAGATAAATAACCAGCCCTATCACATTCTTTTTGTATTACCTAATTTAACAATACAAACAATTCTATGAGGCAAAGATCATCCATATTTTATAGTAATAAGCTTCCTATAAAATTACTTTGTCTAGTTATGGCTCTAGGTAGAATCAGGTTCTGTGAGGGCAGAGGCTACATGTATTTTGTTCATGGTTATGGCCCAAATTCATCAGTATGTAAAAGAGCTTCAATATATATTTATTGATTTTTGAAGGAAGATTGGATAGAGTTGTATTGAACTCTGACTTCAAGTTACTTTCATTTAATGAAAAATATTCTAGCTCTGTACATTTACTTTTGCTATTCAATTTAGCATTACTCTTATGTTTTTGGAAAACACTCTGGAAAAGAAAAGCATAGGTGAAGTCTTGCAAGAAGGCATGGGAAAACAGTATGAGAATCTAAAAAGTCTTTCTAAGTATTACTAAACAAAGCATTTTTTTTTCTCATTGAGTTTATTGGTACCTTTTAGGTATATAGTACAGTTACATTGGGATCTTGTCTAAATAAAGCATTTGAAATAAAGATGATCAATGGAATTTCATGTAACTTAGGTTAATAATTAATGATTACTAAAAATTTTTTGCTATTCTTTTCTTGATATGAAAGTTGATTACTAGTCACTCTGTAAGAGCATTACAAATAAAGAAAATGAGGTAGAAGGAATTCAAATCAGCTTTCCAAATTAGTAAGTGGAGAGTTGAGATGTTAACAGAGCTAATTTAACTCCACAGTTCATGGTTCACTATGCTTATTTTGTACCAAAACTCCTTTTCTACATCAAATAATGCCTATAAAGTGTGTTTTCTTTTTAAAACTTGTATCAGATAGCATGAATACTTCATTAATGAAAAGTATTACTTATAATTTTCTGAGTCTGGTTTACTTTTGCTATATTTTTGCTCTTGTAATTTATAACTAAAAACTTGCAATTGCTGCCCATTGAACAAGAGTTTGGAGTGTCTAAGTGATTTGCCTATGTAGGATTCAAGACAAGTTGGTAAAAATCAATGTATATACTCTAACTCTTTAGGTAGATGAAACCTACAAACCCCAATTTAAAAATTTTTAACCATATAAGAAAACTACTCATATTTTCAATACAGTAGATTAGCAACACAAAATAATGTGATTCATGGTGGCATTTTCACACATGCATAGAACACACTCCAATTATACCTCCCCCCCTTCACCTTTGTCTCCCAATTCAACTTCTACTCTTAAATTAGAATCCCTCTCAGTTTATGACTAAAGTCCAACAAGAATGGGCTATGCTATTTTACAGTATCCACAAGTGGCAAATTCTCATTACCATAATTAACTCATGTTTGTTTGGATAAGAGCCAGCCTTCTCCTAGTAATTGTTTAGGATCCTCTAATGGGATTTACTTTTCTATCTAGATTTAACTCTTCCAACATTGTAGTTATCATCATCCCAAACATATTCTTGCTAGTCAAAACCTTCAGTATTTGTTTCACAAAAAAAAAAAAATATATGGGTTACTTCGAATACTGTAAACTGCAACTATGCATATGTATCAGCATGTAAGATTCATCCACACACATACATTGTTTTTAAAAGTACAGTAAGAGTAATGAAATGGTGGGATGCAGTCTAAGCAGAGGTAAAATATGAATTAAAAATAAAATTGCTGAAGACATGTAAACAGTATCAACTGTTCTACAACACCAAAATGGATGTTCCATTGTTTGTATACTCTAAGAATCTGAGCTTTTGCCTTTTTACTTTTCAGTAAGTTTTAAGTAGCTTACTTGTGATTTCTGTATTAATTTTTATAATAAAATAATAATTAATTTACTGAGCAAGAAAACCCAGTGTGGGAGACTGTTGCATTAAAAAAAAAAAATACTATGTAACTGCAGGTAATATACTTGAAAGACTACAACATGCTTTGGGGGCAGGGAGAAGGAAGGAGGGATGGTTTTTAATGGTATCACAAAAGACTGAAATATTCTTACACTTCAACTCTTAAATAAACAGTGTATTTCCCTTGTCTTTATTGTACTTAAACCTTTACAGTTTGCTAACTTCTAGCATGGGGAACAAGTTCAATGACCTCAGAGTGTGGGGAGGAAGGCTGAAAAGTAGGACATAAGATTAGAAAAACATAGTAAAAAAATGAGATAGTCCTTTATGATGCAAGCTATAGATTTTTTTAATCTGAATTTTAAAAAAAGACATGACTAGAATATGTAAATATTTACATACACTTATTAAGATACTGACAACTGCTATGGTCTGTATAAATGTCATCCAAAGAGCCAATCTTCAGGGTGGGAGTACTGGTTAAGTGCTGTCGCCATTAAGTGATGGAACCTTAAGAGATCCACAGGTCTTTGAGGATGTGCCCTCAAAGGGAACCCTTGGAACTTGGTCCAGTACTGTTTCTTTCTGTTTCCTGACTTGTGATTTGAGTAATTTGTTAAAGGGCCAAAATCTATTAGGCCACTTGATCTTGGATTCAAACTTCAGAAACTGTGACCTAAGTAACCTTTTCTTCATAAGTTTCCTATCTCAAGTATTTCATTATAGTAACACAATGCTGATTAATACAACTAAATGAACTACTTAGTACTATGCTGTTTATATTATCTCATTTTATTTTCCTGACTACCCAATTAAGTGAATTTTTGTGGTAAACCTGTATTAAGCCCTTTTAACAGATGAGAAGAGTGGGACCCAAAAAAGGTCATGAAGCTTATCCAACATCAGATAATTAGTACACAAAAAAGGCACTTAGATTTCAAAGTCTAAGCTATTATTATTTTTCCTTCCTAAAGATTCTTTTATAAAAGTTTATATTTACAAAGTATTTTTGATGGGAGAAGGTGTGTTTACTCCCACAACGACACATTTGATACAATATAACATCATTTTTAGGACAAAGTGAGTAGATAGACTAATTCATTTTATGGTTTGTTAGCTTTTTATAAATCATCAAAAAATTAAATATGGATGTGCTAAGAAAACATTTACATTAAAACACTTCAAGTTTGATATTATATATTTTTATTCTATTTACGATTCAGAAAACATGAAAATTGCTTATGTCATAAAAATTGAGTCATGTAACAATGACAATGTACTAGCACCACAGACAATGGTCAAGTTTCATGAAGCTTTAAACTAATTGACATTTAAATTGGTTGTAAAATAAAGTTGAGATTTTTAATTTCTATTCCTGCAAAAATATATAATGTATCACAATATTACTATCTATCCTATTACTCTGTATACTGGCTAAAAGCTACAAGGCAGATGTTCAGTTATATTTATTATTGTACTAAAAAGAAAACTACTAAAAAGTAACAAAGTAGGCTATGTGTAGCCTTTGGTTTTATTATTTTATTATTTATATAGGCTTCTTTCATGTATTCAGCACCAGATATACAATATGAAAAGCTCCATTTTCATTCTTAAGATCCTAACTCACTAAGTACCTTAGACTAGCTATTAGTTTGTGTGGCCAGAGAATCATAAGACCCTTTCCGGGATAGCACAATATGAAAAGAGGAGTCTACTTTTTCACTCCTTTCTTAAAGTAACATATGTCAATGCAACTGAGCACCCCTTATTAACTGTTACTTATTTTATTAATTATGTTCTAACAAGGACAGAATAACTATATTTTGGTTCAGAACATAAATGATTTAATGCAAAAAGTTATATGTTCCTTATGGAATAAAAACCCATCATATTATTTTACTTAATCATGACAATATTTTGTATTGTAATTAATATTAATCTAGTCTTTTATAATATGCCAGTGGATGTACTTCACCTTTTAGGGGAACTATCTCTTTTGTTCTTCATAAGAATTTACTGTATCTATGCAAAACTTTTGAGGTGGGCAAGAACCTTCATATTTTACAGCTGTTTTAACTATTGTACAGTGCATGAGTAGCTGATTTAAGGGCCAGCATATCTTCAGAAAGTATGCTTAGGTGTCTTACAGTAAGCATTGCTCTAATCTTAGCGATAGGGTAAATAAGGATAAGGTTTAGGGTATTAGCCATTGTCAAATAAATGCACAGAAAACCAGCACTTAGAGCCTGGTGGTCTGACCTATTCCCAGTAACATTTCCCATTACACTATGCAGTTTCTGTAATAAAAACTTACATTTGCATACAATTTACCATTTACAAACAATACTGCATTCAAATTTTGTAACCACAGTTGAAGTATCCACTCACTATTCCCAGTTTACAGATGATGGAGTCATCTGTATGTTTACAGAGTAACAGCCAGTATACAAAGTAATAGGATAGATAGTAGTATTGTGATACCTTATATATTTTTGCAGGACTATAAATGAAATCTAAATCATAACAGACTGAGCAAATACAGCGTTCTTAGAGAACTGTAATTTATAGATCTTGCTTAATCCAACTTCAAATTCCAAGAGAGTGCCTAAATTGAAGGATCAAGGGTCAATTTCAACTCTACTCTTTTTAAGTGTCTTTGTTCATCTTAGGGTATTTCTAACATAATACGTGTGAAGCAATTTAGGTCTTGATTTATATTCGTTTTGTGGGTATTTTCTCTCATTTTCGAGGATTATTCGAGCTCCTTGTGCATAGGGAACGAAGGGGTTAAGACTAACTTGCAAAGAAAAACCGAAAACGGGACTGTAATACGTGGGCTACACACCGGAGAAACAAACGATGACCAGCTAGGCTAGACCTTGTGTAAGGGCTGAGGTTCAAGGAGCACCAGCTCCTGTCAAACGTCCCTCCTTCCTTTCACGTATTTACCGTTTCGGCAATCGAATGAATCGAAACTGAAGGCGCCCTAGCACATCAGAGTACAGAAACAAAATGTACTATAATAGGTGACAAGTGAAGGACAAGCAGAGGTCCCAACAGCTAGCTAGGGTGCGGAGCCTGGAAGCAAGTAGCGCCTGGGGTGGGCCTTCCCCAGGTCAAATGGGGGGGCGCGGGACAAGACACGGGGAAATGACGGATCGCTTAGACCAGTAACAGCAAGGAGGCTGGTCCCGGCATGGCCGCACCTCCAGCCTGCACCCGGCCCGATTCATTCACTCACCCCGAACCCAGGAAACGTAAGGCCGCCCTAGGGCCGCTGAGTTTCGATTCCCCAATTGTTTGTAAACGGACCGAAAACAAACCGGGTCGCCAGGGGTCACCACGGGCTTCCGGCTTCCTCGAAGACACAGCTGCTTCCCCCGAGAAGGTAGCGGCCCCGGGCACGACGCGGAGAGATTCCCATTTCTCCGCCTCGGCCTCGGCGCAACCCGGCCCTCCGACTGCGACCCCGGAGTTCTGGAAGGAG
>NW_022900940.1:25590760-25619892 GCF_012274545.1 Fukomys damarensis | reverse complement strand
GGGGCGGCGCGTGGTGGCGGCGACGTGCGGAGGCGGAGTGGCGTTGGGTAAGAGCGTTGTCCGTCGCTGTGGCTGTGGGGCGAGCGCCGCCTTTGGGGGCGCCCTCTAGCGCGTCCCTTTCAGTCAGCGGGTGGTGCTTGGGACTCAGGGTCTATACCGCCTTGTCCGCTCCTTGAGCCTGGACGCTAGATGCGCGTTTAGGAGAAGCCATTTTACGACCTCTCGGTTACCCGGCCGCAGGTCTTTGGGCGCGTTGCAAACCCTCAGGCGGTCGCTTGAAGCCGGGACTAGAGGATTTGCTAAGGTCGCACAGTTACTCAAAGGCAGACGCGGGCTCCATCGTACTGCTCAACTTGTGGACTTGGAGGAGACAAGGAGATGACGAAGCTGTGGATAGTACCCGGCTTCTCTAGAGTTGCCACCACCTTTGGCCGTTTCTAGAATGGTACAGTCCTGAGCTGTGGAGTCACGAATTCATTATAGTCTTGTGGTTACAGACAGAAGTAACCTCCGAACCTGTAGTGTATTTTCAGTTAAATAAAAAAAGGACACACATTTATTAGAAAGTTTATGCTCGTGAACCGCCAGGTAGCGATACAGACACCCCTCCACTCCCCTTACGTAGTGTTTTGTCACCTGAAGGTTCTGTAGGAAGGATTTTCTGCATGTACCATAGCCCCGCTGTCAGTTCTGCAGGATGGTTCAACCTAAGGGTTTACTTCAAAATATATTCTTATTGTTAAGTCTCTGTGGTTTAAAGTGAAAATTCACAGCTGTTAAGAATACCACAATTTGAGTTAAGATACTTTAGAAGAAAATTTAAGATGTATATTAATGTAATTAGGAGATCCATTTGCTTTAGTCAAGATGGGAGATGGAAGAGAACAGTATTTTCAATATTTTAAGCAATAATCAGAGCAGTACTTTTAATATTTTGAGCAAGAAACCGTCCTTAATTTATTTCATTGCTTTTATGATGGACTTTATGAATTTTCCATTTAAAGACGATCCATTAAAGCAGTACGGTACATTTTGGCCAGCAAAGCTTTGAACAATCTCAGAATCAGTTGAGATATCCAGAATCATCAGAAATGAAGTGGTAATCTAGACTTTAATTGAAGATGTAAAAGTATATCTATTATTGAACATTCATAATTGAGAACAAATTGAAAATTACAAATGCAGGGAATTTTTTTTAGTATAAATTGCAAAACAGTATTTTTAAAGTGGTAAAAGGATCTGTTTTTGTTTTAAAATATATACCTCTCAATTGGAACTGTTTAAAAACTAGATTTTATTAGCAAAATGTTTGACTTAAATACTCTTGATGTCAGGTATTTTTAAAAAAGTATCTTGCTTAATGGTCATTGTGAATGATAATGAAGTACCACAAGAGCTCTTCTATCTCCTTCCTCTTTTCCCAGCTGCCCCCACCTTCTCACCAATCTTTACCAAGTTCTTAACGATATAATTCATATTTACAGCAAAAGCTTATTTTTGATATTTTATGATTGTAATTTGTAGTATGTTTACTTGATCAGTAGTGTTTAATAACAATATTAGATAACTTTTACAACTTATCTCTTTGAAAATTTTAATTCTGTTATTGTTTTAGGAAAATGAGATAGAATGACCAATTTAAAGTATTTTCAAACACCAAAGTATGTTACATAAACATTTGTGGGAAGTGTAAAGAAAATGTGAATTCAGCGCAAAAGGGATAATAAGTTCTTAACTGTTAAAGGAGAGTTTATGTACTTTTCAAAAGAATAGGTGGTGGTAGATGAGTAACTACAGTATTTGTTTTCTATTTATAAAAGTGATATACTATAGGCTCTTGTCTCTAGCACCTAGCTGTGTCTTAGACATACAATTTTTCCACATTAATAGCTTTTTGACTTGATATGCCTTATAGCCAACAGGAATTAATTACTGATGAAACTTTCTTATTTCATTCCAAATAAAACATGAATGTATTTTTTTGTACAATCGATTTGCTGGAAGAAACATATGTCAGTGAAGAAAATTTAATGGTCTCAAGAAGATTTTGGTGTGAATAATAAAGAGAATAAATATGAAAATTATCAACAGGAGAATAACAGAGAACCCAGAATGGGATTGGTGGATTATACATTGAAAGAAAACCCAGAGTAGGAAATTCATACACTTTTTATTAAGTGAAGTAAGAGCAACCCTGAGGCTTGATAGTTGCACTCTTTTGCTAGTTGAGATATAAATTTATTCAATATAAGCAGTATTTATTCAAATTGTTTAGCACCTGCCATGTGCTAGAAAAATTTTTAAACATTGTGATGAAATAGAATGGCTTTTTAAAGAATAAAGAATTAATTAAATCTATCCTGGAGAAGTCAGTCACATTGACAGAGACTTAGTTTAAAAACATGACAAAAAATTCCCTACCACCTTTTAATCCTCCAAATTTCTGTAAGATGCCTATAAAGAAAATAAAAATTTGCCCTACTTAAAATGGGAAGAGAAAGAAACCTATTTTGAGGATTTCATCAACATTGTAAAACTCAAGACAAAAGCTTTTTCAGAAGAAAGGAATTTTATAAAGGATGACATTTAAGTTCATTAAAATTTATACAAACATATTTATCAAATAAATTACATAGCAAAGCACAGGGAAGTTTTCCAAACAATGCACAACTACAAAATATTAAAGATGACAGTTTTAGGTAGTATAGTGGTTAACATTTTGTATCAACTTTACTGTGCCATGTGGTGCCCAAATATTTGTAAACACTTCTGGGTAATATTATAGGAAATGTTTATAGGTGTAATTAGCACTTGAATAAGTAGACTGAATAAAACAGATGCACTTATCTTTACTGATGCCTTGGCATCAGTATTCTGATTGTGGTCAGGAATGTTCAACATTTACTCCTGGTTTCAGGCTTTTCAATTTACATTGAGTTATATCAACAGCTTTTTTGGTTTTGCAGCTTGTGGACTATAGATCGTGTAAGTTTTTAGGCTCCATAATCATATGAGTCACTTCATGTCTTAGTTATAAAATTAAAGGTATAATTTCTTATTATAGGTCAGTGAATTGTTTATTCAACACACACACCCCCACCCAGTGTGTTTTTAATTTATTCACTGATGCTATTTTAGTATTTTCTCTTGACAGTCTTTCTATACAGTTTCATTTTGCCTTTACTAATCCCCTCTCATTCATCCTATGATCAAATGTGTTTACCTTGTCTTATGGATTTTACTGTTTAGCTATCTGGACTGCAAAAATAGTTTACTCTTTTTTTGTATGTATGTATGTATGCGTGTGTGTTGTCGTTTTGTTTTATTTTTAGCATGTTTAAAACACTTTAATCTAGCCAAGCCTTCTTCTGCAGTAGTTTCTCTAAGTGCTTCCACTAAAGGGTTTGATTTGTACATGTGTGTATGTGTGTTTTATTAGTGAGCATTTGAATGTTTGTATTTGTGTGGATTTTCTGGGGAAAAGAGGTCAGGGTAAGGTCTCACTATGTTACTCAGGCTCATATTTTCATTCCTGGACTCAAAGTGATCTTCTTGTCTCAGCTTCCTGAGTGCTGTCAGTACAGGTAAATAGATATTCATACAAAACGATTCTGATATTTTTACAATATGTAGTTTGTCAGATTTTCATTGATATATATATTTTTTTAATTAAAAGTTTTCAGAGTTGTAGGACCACAGAAAAATTCTCAGGCACCAGTTTGAGAATTATAGATTAATTGCCACGTGATTTTTTTTTTTTTGCAGTTTTAGGTATGTTTATTGATGTAAATTTGTGGTGTTCATTTGCATTTAGCTTCAAGTTCTTTTTTTTAAATTTTACTGAGTTTATTGGTACTTTTTTGTTGTTGTTGTTGTTTTGGTACTGGGGATTGAACTCGGGTCCTTGCGCTTGCAAGGCAGGCCACCGAACCGCTGAGCTAAATCCCCAGCCTGATACTTTTTAAGTATACAGTACAGTTACATTAATTGGGATCTTGTACCCCCACATGACAGATCTTAGTTATCATTTTTTCCCCATACCCCTACTCTCCCTTCATCCCCTCCATCATCCCCTATTTACAAAGACTTTGTTTCCATTTTTCCTTTTCTCATATTTTTTCTTGTCCCTTATTTCCTTTCCCCTACTCTTCCCGCTGCCCCACCATCTTTAGCCCTTCCTATTTCACATTATCAGTTACATAATTTGTATACAGTTATACAATTTACACTTTCAGTTTTTCACATGATGGCAGTACTCTGTTGATTACTAAATTATATTGTATTATAAAGCCATAGCAATTTAAATAAATCCAGAAATTAGATTCTCACAAGAGTATAGACAGGACAAAAGTATTTTGGGAAAATGAAGAAATAATGAACTTGAAAGAAAACAGTTTTGGAACAAATTGATATTCATGTGGGGAAGAAAAAAAGAAATTTCACTACCTTATACCATAAAGTAATGTCAAATACACATAAAGTTTAGGGGTACAAATATGAATTCGATTAGGAATTACCGGCTACATGAGTATCTGTTTCCTGCACTTGGCTGATAATGTCACTTCTGATTCCTCTTTTCTGTTTCTTCCAGTCGTACTAGAGGAGTCATTTAAAAAAAAATTCTTCCAAGTCTGATAATGTAAGTAGATTATTTTCTCTTTACTTTGCTATATAAGTGTTGATGTGACCTAAGAATTTCAGCAAGTCTCTATCCTGCAGACTGTAGTTGTTTCCTTGAGAGAAAGGATGAAATGTAATTTGAAATATTGACACAGATGTAATTTTCTGTGGTTTTGAGTTCAGAATGAATTTCAGGTTCTAGACCCTGTATATTCTAACACAGTCTTCAATATTTTTCAATATTTATGACTATTTGAGCATTTTATTTATGCTAACCTTATTTCAAATGTCTTTTCTCTCATCCCTGACCATTATCCTTATTAATATTTCCAGTTTATGTTAATAAATATCATACCTGGTATTGAACTCTGGACCTTGTATTTACAAGGCAGGCATGGTGCCACTGAGCTAAATCCTTTACCCAACATCCCCCAAATATTAGTTTCAAAGCTTTCTGGAGGACTGTAGCATAGTATTCAGATGTTTTAATTCTATCCAGTGAAAAGAAAGCAAAATCCCAAAAGAATCTAATTGTTTCCATCCCAGACCTTCTTTTTCAGATCACAAACTACAATAGATACCTTTGAAGAGGGGATTATATTTAATTACTCTCCTATAACTCTCCCAAGAGTTATACTTCCATTTATATAAATTATATAATGCCATCTAAATATGGTTTCCATATCTAACAATCTAACCTTGAAACTTAGTTTCCAGCTAGCACTTTCATAAGAAATCATTCTCAAGGAAACATAATTTTTAAAGTGATTACACCCAACTCTCTGGATAGTTATGGTAAAGATTTATTTGTAAGTTTGTTTGGGGATACTGCATAAATAAGCATAGTAAAATAATTTATTATTTGTCCAAAATGCCACCTGGCATTCGAAGTACAAGAGGTGTGAAAGAAAAATTACAATGAAATGAATATTTATACTTTTAAAGAACTATTACAGTAAAAGACACATTGCCAGTAATCACCCTCAAAAGAATCCCCCTTGCTTTAAATACAGATCTGTCATCATTTTTGCCCTTTTCTGAAACAGTTCAGAAAATCCTTATTCTATGAGTATATTTTGCTGCACTGTATGGCTATCTCAGTGTCCTCACCAGATTTGAAACATTTGCATTTTATATTCAGTTTTACTTTGTGGAAGAGCCAGAAGTCCTATGGATCCAGATCTGGTGAGAATATATAGTAATATTTTTACAAGCCTGCCTTTTCACTGTATATGGCTCAGAAGCAACATTCACTGCATTTTTTTTATCATACTCATATCTCAAACCAGACTTCTTTGTTCCTATCCTAATAAGATTTGTTTCTGTCAAGTATCACATTTTAAAACGTACATAATTCCAGTTTCAAAAGTATTGAACATTGAATCTTTACTGATGTCTCTTCAAAGTGTGGCAGACTGGTGAAATCCTTCATTTAATACAAAGTAAATTTACTTACCTACCTGTCTACATCATAATTCCAAATATATAAAAATTGTTTGCTTATATTCTTCAAAACTCATTTTAAATAATGTTAACCTGGAACTTCCTTACTCCATTCTCTTTATTTCCTATAGTTTTCCAAATGTAGTCTTAGAACATCTTACTGTTCTTTCTTTTATAAAGACAGTTTTTCCACAATACTTCCAGGGTTTCATTTGTATCAATCAGACAACTAAATTCCAAGGAGCGAATAAAAATTCTTTTTTAGAAATGGGCACTGAGGAGAGGAATATTGAAAGTAAAATATCAGTCTATGTCCATATCTTGTATCACTCACCAAGTATACAAAAATACATTTAGATACTATGCATTCATTGGCACCTCTTAATGCTTATTTACATCATCCATAACTATAGATACTATACTTAGGCTTTTGGAGTTTGGCTAACTGCTGCTACTTTGTAAAAAAACAAATTTTATGGAGAATTGCAGATAATAGTCATTGAAGATAAGGCAGTTCAGGAGGTAAGGCTTGGATGGGGAACAGAGGATGGCCTGGCATGCACTGTACCTTAGGAACATTATTGAGTGTTGCTATGTGGCTGCTTCTGGAGGTTGGAGGCTCAGAAAGCCAATAGTATAATTAGAAGTTAAGAGTACAAAAGTGTAGATTCCAGTCTGGATCTGAAGGTCTAAGAACCAGGAGAGCTAAAAGGAGATTGATACAGCATCTTGAACAATCAATCAGGCAGAGATACTTTAACCTTCCTTTACAATTTAGTTCTCTTCAGACCCTCAAAAGATTGGGTGATATCTGCACAGAATGGGGATTCCCTCTGCTTTGCCCAGTCCTCCATTTCAAATGAAAATCTTATCTAGAAACACCTTTACAGACACACACATAATGTTCAATCAGTTCAATGTCCTAATCAAGTTGACATATAAAATCAACTATTACAATATGGTATATACAAGAGCAGAACGCAATCTAGACCCTACACTGAAATCAGGAAAGTGAAAATTCTTATAAGGAAACATGATAAAAAAAAAGCAATAAAATCATTAAGCTTCAGGATGTTTTTTAATCTCACAATTCTGATGCTCACAGTACCATCTGAAATGCTTTTCCTGCACAGTCTCATTGTTACCATTAGTAATCAGATCATAGCTGATATAGAGATGTTTTTCACTTGTAACAAAACATCTATTACTTTTTAATTTAACGTGGAAAATACAGAGACTGTATTGTGGCTTTTCTGTAAAAGGATGTCCACGCCAGACATCTACCTGTTCACGCCTGGATGTAGCAAAAAGAAAGCAGCTTCTGAGGAGCAAAAAGAGCAGGGAACAGAGCATCTGCTCATCTGCACTCAGAGGTGACAAGTTTATGAAGAGGAGGAAGAAAAAACACTGTTACTAAGTGTGCTAGAACTGCTATAGCAGAGGTAGAGATTGGATAAGAACTCTATTTTCTCTCAGTATAGAAATTGGAAGTGTAAGATTTAGTTAGGTACCAACATGATGGTTCCTTCTGACAGTTGTGAGGTAAGAATCTCATCCAGGTTTTTCTTGCTTGTAGAAAGCACTATTCTCCCAGTGCTTGCACATCATATTCTCTCTGTATGTATCATGTTTGAATTTCCTCTTATAAGGACATAAATCATATTAGATTAGGTTCACCCTAATGACCTCATTTTAATTTTCTTAGCTCTTTAAATATCTGGTCTCCAAATTCAGTAATGTATTGAGTTACTGGGGATTAGAGCTTCAAAATATGAATTTGGTGTTATAAGCAAGGAAGGATGGCAATGTTTAGCCTGTAAGAGCGACTTTGCTGTTTTTGATTTGGATATTTGCTATTTTGATATGACAATTTCTACAATGGTTTTGAAAGTGTTCTTCTTGTCTCCATTTCCATAAACTACCTAGTGCCCAGTTTACCAAAAGAGAAAAAGTCATGTAATATTTAAGATACTGAGTATTGACAGGAAAACAATAGCATTGTAGAGTGCTCTTAAATCTTTTAAAATCATTTTTAATTAATGCAATTAGGGAATTTAGAGGACAGAAATAAGGTTTGTTTTATAAAAAACCATATGTAGTTTTAGTCTTTCTGTAGTGAAATGCAGTGCTTGAAGAATGTCTCCAAAATGATTGGCTGTGGTTATTTTCTCTCATAATAAATTTATAATAAGTCAATCGTATGACTTAACACTAGGATTCATTAGTAGTTTTTAATTCAGGTTTGCCAAGGTTCTGATCACTCAGCCCTATCTAATAAAATATTGTTAGACTGAATTTTCTAGTGCAAATACCTTGAAGAAGAGTGTAATTCCTAAATATACAGAGAGGTAACTTGACTATGTGGCATCCTGTGACATCTACATCCATATTAATATTTGATAAGGTTTTTAATTTATATGAGACTTCTAAAACAGAACTAGAGCTCTTCTCAGGAAACTGCCAAATCTTTATGATAAAAGATCTTTTATGTATAATATCAAAGCATTAACCACATAGTTGATACACTATTAGAATGTTATATTATTTGAAAAAAAAGGAGTAAGTGTTAAAAATGGTACAAAACAAAGGTCAGTGCTTCTTGGGGTCACATTTTTTAGACAGCTTTCTATTTGTAAATGAGTTTTTTGTTTCTATTATGACTAGTGATTTGACTGAAAATCTGAATGATTTAGTTTTTTAGCTATGGATTTAGTTGGTCTTTGTAAATGTTTTGCCTGTAGAAAATGGGCCTTTGCTTATTTTAACATATAGTTTTTCTTTCCCACTTTCATGTTTTGAAAAATGTGTACTTAAAAGAAAAAGGTGTATATTAATGCTTAGTGGAATGATTTTGGGGTTGTTTCATTTAATTAAGCTTTTTGAACATCGTGATGTTAAATGATTAATGAATCCTGACATAGAGCACCTAAATTTTGAAATCTTTATTAAAATCCTTTCTTACTTCAGCCCGAATAAAGTGCTATCACTTCCACTTTTCTAAAAGTTCAGAGCAAAATTAACCAATTCAGACTTTGTATAATGAGGGAAGAACATTTGACCTATTTTTAAAATATGTGACTTGGCGCTTATTTTTAAAATTGCATTTAAAAATTGTATAGTATAAATAATAATGACACACTTTTTTTACATGTAACCTATACTTTTGTAGTTTTTCTAATCTTAATATTATGCATTTCTTCCTTTTGGAAAAAAAATGTTACATACCACTGTATGTAACTATGTGCACAGAGCACATAGTAAATTGGGCCCTCCAACAGCCTTTGAATATTACAAGAGTCTTTAAGAGGATTAATGTCCTTAGAGGAAGAGCCTTAAATGAAGTCTAGCACTCTTTCAGTCCTCTTGCACACACAGATTCTCATAGCTTCTGGAGACCCCAAGAAACGCTGCTATTCTCTTCTCCCTTCCTTCCCCCTCCCCTCCCCTCCTCTCCCTCTCCCTTTCCTCCCTCCTTCTTCCCTTCCCTTCTTCTTTCTTTCTTTCTCTCTCTTTTTTACATATATTCAATCTTCTACTTGAAACAATCTCCAAGATATATAATTTGATACTCAGTTTCAGTAATAGTAGAAAGACTTTTCAGTTGCTTTATGCTGTTTCCTAAACATTAACATTTTATTTATGTCTTTGTGTATATGCACATTATCAAATTATTTAAAACAAATTATAGTGATGTCACCAAACATGGCAGAATATGAAAACCAAAAAACTCTTATCTGTCCACTAAAACAATGATTAAAGTAGCAAAAGTTATTAGAATCAATTTCTTTTGAAGCTCTTGACTGTAATTTTGGAATCCAGTAAAAAATACTCAGAGGAGTGTTTAATAAAGAAATAAGCTGCTAAATTTCATTAAGAGAGCTTTGTGGCATTTTTTCCTTACCCTCTATATGTATTAGAGTTCTCCAGAGATAGAAGAAATGAGATGAAAATACAAACACACACACACACACACACACACATACAAATTTATTTTTAGTCATTGTCCTTTGTGATCGTATAGAGTTGGTGAAGCCACTTGAGCTACCTCCCTAATACTTTTTATACTTTTTATTTTTCTTTTGAGATAAGGTCTCTTGCTTGCTTAGGCTGACGTTGGGCACATAGTCCTCCTCCCTTGGCATCCTAGATAACTGGGACTGCAGTTTTATATCATCACCCTCAGCCTTTTCCCCCTTTATTTTCTACTGTTCTTTTGCTTTCTCTTTTACGTTTTGGAATATTCTAATTTTTTTATTCCCTCCTTGCATTTTTCTGTCTTATTTTTGTGTTTTAAAATTTTTTAAGTTATGTTATTTTTGGCTCTGCCATTCTTGTAGAAGTTGTGAAGGCTATGTTATGTCATATATAGTACTGAGCTTTTAATTTATTGCTGTATCTGGTTCACTGCTGTTACTTATTTATTGTTGTCAATTGTTAACCGTTTTCTACATAGTGTGAGAGATCAAGCATAGCAATTTTAATACTTAAGACTGACACTTTGGTCACAATTCCCTCAAAAGAAAAGACAGCAGATCTTACCCATGTGCTACCTAATTTCACTCAAAATGTGGTGAATCTTTTAACTCAGTGATGGGGAAGACTCTCAGCTGATGCCCAGACCCCAAGTACACATGATGTGGGAATGTCAGAAAACCTCCTCCTGGACAACTACTCTACAACCTGCAGAGCAAAACAACACAGAGACCATTGCTAGCCCACCCATGAGGGGCTTCAGTATAGGTCACTCCCATGTCTTTTAAGAACACGCATTTTCGACAACAGTAGGAGTAATCAGAATGGGTTTACTGCATATATTCTACAGTCTTCAGCATAGTTGTTTGAGCCAGTAGTAGAACCCTTCTATTTTGAAACCTGCAGAGAAACCTCAGCCTCTGATATAGTGAGCACTATGTCAAAATGTAACAATCACCACTAAAGTAACAGACAAACTATTCTATGAAATATAAGAAACACTCCCCAACAGTCCAATATCTAGCACATCATCAAGAGAGGGCTGGCTGTATTCTAAAAAGGTCCTCACTTGAAGTGGGAAAGATATCCAACTTAGCAAATGTATGATTCTCAATATGGGAATATAAGAAACATAAGTTTGTCTCCTCCAAAAGTTGCTACTTTCACAGCATCTGGTTCCAGTGTATAAAATAACTGTAAGTGTAAAAACATTCTTAAGTATGTAAAATACTGAAGAATGTAAAGCAATTATTATATAAATGATCATCAAAACTCAAAGAGGCTAGAAAGGAAAAATGGAGGACAACATAGTGTATGACAGAAAATTGTGATTAAAGAGTAAGATTCTAAAAAATCCTAGAAACCTTGGCAATGAAAATGTCAATAAGCTGAATTTAAAAATTCAATGGAAAGCCTTACCAGCAGGCTTGATCAAGCAGAAAACAATGCAGGGAATTCTGTATCAGGGAATTCCGTATCAATGAATGCTGATAAAACTGATCAATTATTACATTTATACAACAATAAAAATAGGTATAAAAATGTGCAAACCTCTGTGATATGACAAAAATAAATTTGACTGTCTTGGGAATGCAAGAGGGCCTCAAGATGTAGACTAAAGGTGGAGGATCTATTCAATGAAACAGAATTTTCCAAATCTAAGGAAAGATATGTACATCTGGGTACAGGAAGCAATTAAGAACTCCAAACAGACATGAGTGAGAAAGAACATCGTATCATATGTAAAATGTTAAGAGTGAAGCCATGAAATGACGTTGAAAACTTCAAGAGAATAATGACAAATAACTTAAAAGACAAACATCAGAATAACAGCAGATGTATCAACAGAAATCTCTCTTCAGTAGCACAATAAATAATGTACTTCAAGCTCTGAAAGAAAATAATTTGAAACCTCCATTAGTATATTCAGCAAAGATACCCTTCAGAATTTTAGGAGAAGTTAAAAAATTCAATATAAGCAGAAACTAAGAGAATTCATGGCACTAAATCTGCATCACAGAAGGTAAGTAAAAGAGTGCTACACACAGAAGAGGAAAAATACAGAAAAAATGAAATATAAAAATAATAAAGTGACAATAATTAATACATACCTGTAAATAATAACACCAAATATAAAATGCCTTAACTCTCCAATTAAGATATTTAAACAAAATGCAACTATATGTTGCTTGCAAAAAACCCCACATCTAACAAAGACAAATACAGATATGAATTAAAAGGATGTAAAATAATTGTCCCTGCAAACAAATTAAAAGCTAGTAGAATAGCAATGCTCACACCCAACAAAACAAATTTTAAGTCAAAATTAGAAGAGACAAGTTTGTTACATATCAGAAAAGTCCACAAAGAAGATTAGATAATTGTAGACATATGTACCCCAAATGTTCCCATAACCAATTTCATAAAACAATACTGTTTGACATAAACGAACAGGTATATCCCAATACAATTATAATGCATAATTTCATTACCTCACTTTTATGAATTACTCATCCAGACAAAAATCAATAAAGAAACATCAGAGTTAAATTACACTGTAGATCAAGTGAACATAACAGACATCTACAACATATTTCTTCCAAATATAGCAACATTCACTTTCAGCAATGTGCAGGATTTTTTCTATACCATTTCACAGCCCAAAAAATAAATCTTACATACAAAAATTGGAATAATTTCAAGCATTCTGTCATCACAGTGAATGTAAATACAAGTCAGCAAACAAGAGAAACCAAACAAATCACACGAAAACATGGAGATTGAATAATATACTTTGGAATGACCAGTGGGTCATTGAAGAAAGCAGGGTGGAAATTCAAAAATTTCTAGAATAAAATAATACATACCCAACATACCCACATCTATGGGATACTGTGCAAGGAGTTCAAGAGAAAACTATACAAGGAAAAAATAAAGATCATAGCTAAAGTTAGTGAAATGGAGACTAAAAGAACATTACAAATAATTGATGAAGTGTTAGTTCTTTGAAAAGATAACGTTGATGAACTCCTAGCAAAATTAACCTAGAGAAACAAAGGATAAACATTAAGAAGAGACCAAAAAGGCATTGCTATAACCACATACCGATGAAATTCAGAGGATAGTAGCAACTATTTTGAAAAGTTGTAGTCCATTAAATTGGAAAATCTAGAAACTGATTTTTACATACATGACCCACTAAAATTGAATCACGTGGAAATAAAAAAAATAGATTGATAACAAGCAATGATACTGAAACAGTAATTTTAAACAGAAAGCACAAGGCTGGACAGATTTATTGCAAAATTTTACCGACCATTGAAGAACCAACACCAACACACCTTAAACTGACTCTTCTATGAAACTGAAAGAGAAAGATTGCTTTCAAATTCATATTATATGGCTAGTATTGTCCTTATCTAAAACCAGATAAATTCTCAACAACAAGATAAACTACATACCAGTATTCTTGTTGAACATAGGTGCAACACACCTTTATAAGTTTCTTGCAAAGTGAATCCAACAGCACATTAAAAGGATCATACACTATGATCAATCTGGATTCACAACAGGGATGCAGAGTGTTTCAACGTATGTAAATCAAATGTAATGCGCCATAAAAATAAAATCAAGGATAAAAATCATATAATCATCTCATAAATGCAGATGCCTTTGACAGTATTCAACATCTCTTCATCACCAAAACTCTGAAGTATTTAGGAATAGATGGATTTTTACCTTGATGTATTTATAGCTATATATGGCATACCCACAACAACATCGTACTGAATGGGGAATACTGAAAGCATTTCGTCTAAAGTTAGGAACAGACAAGATTGTCTATTCTCACCACTCCAATACAGTACTTGAAATTGTAACCATAGCAATTAGACGAAAGAAAGTGTAAGGTCCTGAGTTCAATCCCTGGTACCCCCCCAAATAAAAAATAAAGGGGATATAATTAGCAAAGGAAGAAGTCATATCCTTATTTGCAGATGATATGGTCCTTACTTAGAAGATGCTGAAGTCTCCATGAAAAGACTTAGAGATCTTATAAACAGATTCAGGAAAGTGGCAGCATACAAAATGAATACATAAAAATCACTAGCTTTTCTAAATAACACTAATGAACCTGCTGAGAAAGAAGTCAGGAAAGCAATTCTAATCACAATAGTTTTTTTTAAATATTTAAAAAAACTTAATAAGGTGCATGAGCTTTACAATAAAAATGACAGAACATTAAAGTAATTGAATTAGGAGATGGAAATAACTTTCATGTTCATGGAAGAACTGTATTAATATTGTTAAATATTGTCATAGTACCTAAAATAAAGATTCTATGTAATCTCCATCAAACTATCAGTGACATTATTCACAGAAGTGAAAAAGCAGTCCTAAAATTCACATGGAGACACAAGACCCAAAATATCCAAGCAATTCAGAAGTAAAAAGAGCAGTCAGTGCTAGATATATCCCATTACTCGATTTCAAAATACTGTATAGTACAAAGCCATAGTAACAGAATAGTACTGGCACAAAAATAAGTGGTGGAAAAGGGGACACAGAAACAAACCCACACAAGTACTACCATCTATTTATTTTAAAAGATTTTGAAAACATGCATGTGAGAAAAGATAGCCTGTAAAAAATGATGCTGCAAAAACTGGTCTCCATGTGAAGAAAATTAAACCTAGATCCAGATTTCTGTCTTTTATCCCATGCAAATTGTATCAGAGATCTAGGTATATTACTTGCAACTTTGAAACTGCTAGAAGATAACAGGTGAAATATTTATGTCAAAGGCAAAGACTTCCTCAGTATGACTCCAAGAAAACAGGAAATAATAGAATTATCAAATGGGATTACATCAGAAGACTTCTGTATAACAAGAGAAACAAATTGGTGAAGAGATAGCCTACAACTAAGATGAAATCTTTAACAGCTGCTCTTCTGACAGAGGATTAACAGAATGGTGTAAAGAACTCAGAATCTAACACCAAAAAGTCCCAAGCAATCCAGTCAGTAAACTGCCAAATTAACTCAGCACACACTTCTAAAAAAAAAGTTCAAATGGCTAATTTGTATGTGAAAAAATGTTCAACAATTTTAGACATCAAGGAAATGTAAATCAAAGCTACACCGAGAATTTATCTCAATTCAACCACAATGGCTATCATTAAGAACAGAAAAAGCATTGAATGCTGCCAAGGATGTGGGGAAAAATAACTTCTCTATTGAGAATTTAAGTGAGCACAGTCATTATGGAAACCCATATAGAGGTTCCTCAAAAATCTGAAAATAGAGCTAAAATTTCATCTAGGTATACTCCTTGATATATTTCTGAAGGAATTGAAGTCAGGAGGCAGATCTGTGATAGACAAGCAGTTCCCTTCTCCTACAGGAGCAACCAGACCCACACAGATGTGCAGGCTCTTTCCCCTGTGATCAAGCAGACCCGTATTAAATGAATGGTGCCCTTCCTTATATGAAAAAGTAGGCCTGTGCTGGACTAGCAGCTCCTCTCTCTGACCTGAACAAGTGGGCCCACACTGCACATACAGTGCAACGTGAAACAAGAACATGGCCACCCACCAACTCTAGGCTGGCTTCCATATGGCTCCAGGCAACAGAGGCAAGGAATAACCAACTGACCCAATCTTGGATGAGGACAATGCCCCATGAGAAAAGGAAGCAGCCAGACCCTATGATTGTGGATATTAAGTCCAGTACCCGATTCCGAACAGTGCCCTGGGGCCTACATCCAGCAGAGATCAGAGAGATGACCATATTCCCCAACTATCAAAGGGAGCAAGGCTTTGGCTTGGATAGTAACTGTAGTGTGGGAGGAATGGATAGAGGGGCCTCTGCTGCAGGAAGGGCATCTCAAAAACCTGTAGGCAGCACAAGTCACAAGAGCTAAGGTATGGAAAATCCCAGGTGTCCATCAACTGATGAATAGATGTTTAAAATCAGAGAGAGAGAGAGGGAGGGAAGACGAGAGAGAGGAGGAGGGGAGGGGAACACCAAAAAACATATACATCAGGAAAGGAAAAATAGCATGTTTTTTTCAACAGATAGTATTACCCTAGTATGGGGCCCTCAGGAGGATGTCATATATCACACAGAAAACCTATTATAGTGCTGGCCCTTAAAGAAACTGAAAATGCATGTGCAGCAGTTTCAATGACCAAGGTTACCCAAACAGCAGTTCACCATACTAATACATGTCTGGAAGTTAAGAGCCACCACTTTGAGCCTTATTATGTTTGTAGAAGCCAAGGGTAGCTTGTATTAATCTCATGATTTCTCTCTATATCTATCATATCTCTATATTTATAGTTTAATATATATATGCTATTCTTCAGCAATACATAATGAAATCATGTCATTTGCAGGAATATTGATGGAACTGGAGACAATTATGTGAAATAAGTCATATTCAGAATATGAAACATTGCATTTTTTCCTCTCATACAGAATCTAGGAAAAAGTCAAAAGAAAAATGTGAAAGAAAAAGGAAGACTATTAAAGAAGAGGAAGGGGATAGGGAAAGAAAGGGAGACAAGCATGATTGCACAATTGGAGGAATGATCTATGTGTGCTATCTGTATGCACAGTATTAATATATCAAAATGAAACCCACTGTTCTGCATAGGGGCTAATAAATATATAAATGAATGAATGAAAAAATGCTAAAAGTAATCCAGTAGAATCAAAAGCAACCTGTACTATGGGAAAAATATCTGCATACCATACATCTGATCAGGGCTTTGTTTACAAAATATATGAAGAATTTACAAATTCGATTGCTAAAACCAAATAATCTAATTAAAAATGGATAAAGGACTTTAATAGGCATTTTTATGAAGACGTAAATACAAAGAAGACATACAAAGAAGAGTTATATGAAAGGATTTTCAACTTCACTACTTAACAGGAAAGTGATAATGAGTTATCACTTCACACTTTATTAGGGTGGCTGGTATAAAAAAAATGGCATGTTTGCAAGAATGTGGAGAAATTGGCATCCTTCATTTTTGGTGCTGAAGGCACAGCTACTATTAAAATTAGTGTGCAGGTTCCTCAGAAAATGTAAAATGGTACTTTAATATGATTTCAAATCATTTTATGTATATTATAAACAATATGACTCACTATGTTTTGCTTTTATTAGTACTTGTTGACCCAACACAATAATTACATTCATTGTAATTACTGACATATGTACACAACACATTGCAATTCTTTTATTTCTTCTTCCTGCCACCCTCCTTTTGTTTTACCAGGATCAGATTTATTTATTTACCTTATAAGGCTTTATAAAATTAATCATGATATATATAGATTGAAAAACAGATTAATAGGCCAAAGAACATATAAAACATATATATATATATATATACATATATATATACATATATATATATATATATATATATATATGACATTTGCAGTAAGACGCAATAGTAAAATGCATGCACCTTAAGATCATAATTTTAAGTGAAGTAATTCAGATACACAAGCTTATATATTGCTTGTTTTTTCTTATATGTAAAACAATATGTATAAACTGTGAAATAAATGATTTAACAATCTTAGGTTAGGGTATTTCTTTAAAAGAATAGAAAAAGATATGGGAGCTGTGTTAGCACTCCCATGTGCATTGCAGCAGTACTCAGGATTGCTAAGAGGGTGAAACCAACCTAAACATCTATCAACACATAACATCACACCTTGATATGTATAATGTTTATCTTAACTTTACCTCAGTAAAACTGAAGAATTACTGTCTTATAACCATTAGTCATGTGTGAAATACTTTCTGGAAAATGAAACCGATGAAAATTGAAATCATTCTGTGGAAATACCCTAACTCCGAAGACAATCATACAAACTCTATTGGTTTTCTCACACCCAGAGGAGTTACATCATCTGTGACAGTCTGTAGCAAGAAATGGATACACTTCTATAACAGCAAATGTGGTAGAGCAAAGCAAAAGAAAAATGACATCTTTGTTTGGAAGAACAATCCTTTTTCTCATTCCCATGCAAACAATAAAACAGTTTCTATTATAAGTAGCCATTTATTTTCATTCCTTTTCTGGATTTTTTATTCATACTGTTATTAAATTCTGATATTTTTTAGTGCTCTATGGGTGTATTATAATTTCACCATCTGGGATGCATTAGTTACAAAAAATATACAATGTAATAAAAATTGATGTGTCACAAGACTTCATATTAGCTGTATTCCATCTTAAATATCTTTGTTCTTTTCAACAATGAGTCTAATATTTCAACTCAAGAAGAATTGATCAAATTTAAAAATTGTTTCAAGATGTTATATCACTTTTAAATAGCCTTCATTGAATACAGAGGGCCAGGGATTTAGCTCAGTGGTGCCATGCCTGCTTGCAAGTCTAAGGTCCTAAGTTCGATCCCTGGTACCAGAAAAACAAAAACCAAAATACTTTAATAAATCTATAGAGAATTAAAGTAAAATCCATATTGACTTTTCTTAATTTAGCTTATAAATTTCACTTGACATATATAAATATTTATAATAATACTGTATTAAGTTGCATTTGATTTTAGCAGGATCAACAGGTCATGATGGTCTCTAATAAATTTAGTTTAAATAATAATGCCTTTTAATATATTGTTACAAGTAAAAAATGCTCCCTAATACCATACTATCTTTTGCAATATTTAGTCAGTTATAGATGTCCAGAGAAATATAGGAAAATTGCACAAAGTCAATGGAGTCTTGCATATAAAACACTAGTGAGACATTTGACGATCGATGCAGAGAGAACAATGTTTCTGTTATTTACCTATTCATCACTGGAGATGAAAAACACTACCTCTGTTCTGAAAGAGCTGCAGTCTGGTGGTATGAGGTAGGCAACACATATTCCTGCAGTATGAAACAGAATGATGAAAATACCAGAAGTGAAAGGGGAGAGGGGAGGACAGGAATATCAAGTAGGGAGAAATTATAGCTGGTTGAGTGTATTACCGCCATCCAAAGCTCACATATATATAGCAGATTATCATTTCTTTGTCTTTTTCAGGGAGCTTCTTATATCATTTTATTTTACATTATTTCAACTGTCCTAACACTATTGTATGAATTTTGTAGTAGCTTTCTTACTGCTTGTCTTATACCTAATTTCTCTGCATTTTAACAATCTTACAACGCTGTCAAGAACTGTATTTCCAAAATACAAATGGAATATATGACACTCTCTTAATCAGTTTGGGCTGCTATACCAAATTACCATAGATTTGTTGAATTAAATAGCAAACATTATTTACTACAGTTTTGGAAATTGGAAAATCTTAGATCAAAGAGACTTTGGCTCTCATGTCTAGTGAGAGTCTGTTTCCTGGTTTTTCAAATGGTCATTATCTCTTTGTATTCTCACATAATGAAGAGCAGAGAGGACAAGCATATTCTCTGTAGATCTTTTTCTGTAAGGTTACTAATCCCATTATTAGGCCTATATCCATAATGACCTATTTAGCTCTCACGGGCCACATCTCCAAATACAGTCACACTGGGAATTATATTATATTATGAGTTATAGTCTAAAAAAATTCACTGTGTATCAAATGCCATCAAAATAATAATAATTTGTAACATTATTTCATAAACCACTAATAAGAAAAACTGCTAGATTGAGTGATTACTTTCTTAATTATAGAATTTTTATTTTACATTTATTTTGAAAGTTCATTTGAATTTATTTTGACATATGTCCTGAGCTCACTTTTGCATACATAAAATCTAAGTGAAATAGATTGAGTTTTTAAATTTTCACATAGAGTAACTTTCCTAATTCACTATTCAATTCAGAGTCTTTGATACTCATTTTTCCATTGCTCTGTTCTGAATTTTTATGTATTCCAAAATTCATGCATTGAAATCTTCACCTCAACTAAGTAGCAGCACAGAGCCTTTGAGAGATGATAAGGTGATGAGTACAAAATGCTTATGAATTAGATTAATGCCCTTCCAAAAGAGGTCTGAAAAGATCCCTCGCTCCTTCCACTACATGAGGACCCAGCAAAACGACAGTTGTTTGTGAACCAGAAAAGAGGCTCTTAACCAAATCCTGAATCTGCTGATCCCTTGATTTTGGTCATCTCAGCCACCAGAAATGTAAGACATAAATTATTGTGTTAGCCACTCAGATATGTTATTTTTAAAGTAGCCCAAATTGATTAAGATAGAAGTGGTGGTTATATTGTATCAGATAATGTGTCAAATGTGTAAACAGCTTTATAAGTGGATAATAGAACAGTTTTGAGTCATGCTAAGAAAAATCTTCATTGCTGTGAACAGACTGTTAAAGATGACTCTGGTGAAACCCGAAATAAAAAGATGTAGAGAAAACTTCAATGTTCCTAGAAAATTCCTAAGTAATTCAGAGAAGAAAGTTAGTTTAAATATGGGTAATAAAGGCCATTATGATAAGATCTCAGATGGAAAAGAACGTTAGACAAGGAGAAATTATTGTCACTTACTTTGTCATTGCTGGAACCAAATATGCAACAGTCTCAAGTTATCAGGAAAGGTTTATTTTGGTTCACCGTATGTGGAGGTTGTAGTTCCTACTCAGCTGGCTCCAAGGCAGGGCAACATGGCAGAAGAACAGGGCAGAGTAGAAACAATCCTTGGCATCACAGGCAGGAAGCAGGATGCAACAAAGCAGCAGCCTTCCTTCTTTCATTCTCTTTTTGTTCCATTCAGGCTACAAGTCTATTGGATGGTGCCATTCACACACCTAGGGTGAGATTTCTTTCTTTAATAAATGCATTCACTACTCCAATAATACAGTTAGGGGAATAACCCAGTTATCATACCCTTAATCCAATTTCGCACACCCATGCTTCTGCCATCTCCCAAAAGCCATACCTATGAGGGTATGAGGCTTTAGGGGAACCTCTAGTTATAAGCCATAACAACTATCCTTATATACAGTGGTAAGTAACTTGTCTGAATTGTGTTCAAGTTTTAGTTTTGGTGGATGGTAGAATTCTGAGCAATAAAGCTGAATATTTGGCAAACTATGGTTTAAGTCCTCTTGAGGACTTACAATAAAAGGGAATAACAAATGATTTAAATATTAAATTATTAACCAAAGGAAAGCAGAAATTAAAAGTTTGAAAAATCCTTATCCTATCCATAGCTACAAAATGAGAAAATAGATTCAGCATAGAACAAAAAGTATGGTCAATTACCCCACCTGCAAAGAAACTTATCAACCATGTGAAGAGAAGAGTATCTATCATCTAAGGCAAAGGAAAAATGAGTTTAAAATCAATTCAGTTATCACTGAGTATCTCAAATACTCTTCCTGAATGCTGTCCAGTCACACCATGAGGAAACAACTATGCCTGGACACTTACTAACTTATGCTTTAATTCACTAATTTCATTTACATATAGACATTGATAACTATATCTTGTTATACTTAAGATACTATTAACTTATACTTAAGATACTATTAACTGAAAATACATTGTGATTCTACAGTGGTAAAATATAAAAATTGGTGCCTTAGAAACTGTGAAGTAAGTTTCTGATTTTTGTGATGTTGCACAGTGCTCTTCTGTGCCTCCAGTATGTCTACCAACTTGGCATCATAGATAAGACTTTCAACAATCCTTCTGCTGAATGTTTTTTTTCCAGCCTCTGCTACCACTTGTGCTTCCCCTAAAAAGAGTTCTAGCTCTCTGACCATTAAATATTCTTAAACATGCTTTGCATTTTTATGCCTTTGCTCAAGCAGTTTCCTCTTCCTACATGTTATTGCTCCTTTACCTCTGCACAATGTATGCCTATGTATTTTTTCAGGCTCAACTCAGATATGACATGCTTCTTGCATCTTTGTTTGATTCCTCCTTTGTCATAAAGAATTGGCTTTTTATCTGTGTTCCCTTAAATATGTGTATATCTGTCATAACATTTGTCACACTGTATTACATTTATCAACTATTTTATTGAACTTGGCTTTATTTTTCTGTTTGTGAACTCAGGAACAATGATTTTTCTGTTAACTCACAACCTTTATTTGGTTTCACCAATTTTCTTATAAATGCTTTTTTGTTTCTGCTTTAAGTACTAACCCATGATATATATCATTTTGCATTTACTTTTCCTGGGTCCTCCTTCTTTAATCTGTAACAGTTTATCATCTGTAGGCTTTTTAAGGCCTGGTCTTTTTGTGAGAGTACCCCTGATTAGACATACCATAAAAGGTCTTCCAACTTGGGTCTGTGATGTTTTCTTTTTTTTTTCATTAATTTTATCGGTACATTCTAGGTATACAACATGATGACATTCATCATTGGGAATTGTACCTTTACATTGTATATATTGGTTATTATTTTTCCCTGTTTACCAAGATTTTGTTTCCATTTATCATTTGTTTCTCATATTTATTCCTCTCCCTTCTTTCCCTTCACCAACCCCTCCCACTTTTGAACCTTTTCTTCCTACTTCACATTATCTGTTACAAATTTTGATCCTTATTTATACTTTTAGTTTCTCACACCAGAAAAACTATTCAGTATTTAACATGTGTAAACTTACACATTTATTTCACTTAAAAGTATGACCTCGATATGCATCCATTTAGCTATAAATTTCTCTAGTTTCTCATTCTTTATGGCTGACTACTAGTGCTATATATATATATAACATTTTCTTTATCCAGTCTCCAGTTGATGGCCATTTGGGCTGTTGCCAAGTTTTAGCTATTTCAAATCATGCCACTATGAACTTGGGTGATCGTATATCACTGTGGTATGATTCTTTTAATGCTTTTGGGAATATACCCAGCAGGGGAGGAACTAGATAAAATGGGACTTCTAATCCTAGTTTTTGAGGTATCTCCATATTGATTTCCATAGTGGTTGCACCAGTCTACACTCCCACCAACAGTGAAGTGTTTCTTTTTCCCCACAACCACACCAGCATTTGCTATTCGTTGTATTCATGATAGCAGGCTTTCTTTCTGGGGTGAGGTGGAATCTCAGCATTGTTTTCATTTGCATCTCTCGAATGACCAGTGATGTTGAACATTTTTTCATGTTTGTTTGCTATTTTTACTTCTTTTTCTGAGAATTATCCATTCATTTCAGATGCCCATATTTGGAATAGGTCTTTAAGTTTGGGAGGTGTGATTTTTTTAAAAAGTTATTTGTATATTCTACAGAGTAGACCTTGGTCGGAGAAACAGTAGGTAAAAATTGTTTTCCACATTGTGGATTGTCTTTTAATGCTGTTGTTTTCTCTTGCTGTGCAGAAGCTTTTTAATAAGATGGTATCACATTTGTTGATTCTTTGTGATACTTCACGTGTGACTGAGGTTTTGTTCATGAAATCTTTTCCTATGCCAATGTATTCAAGAATTCTACATAAGCTTTCTTCCAGCCAGTTTAGTCTTTCTGTCTTAATATTTAGATATTTGATCCATTTCAATTTTAATTTCATGCATGGTGAGAGATACAGGTCTAGTTTTAATCTTTGGCAAGTTGAAACCCAGTTTTTCCAGCACCGTTTATTAAAGAGGCTGTCTTTTTCTTCAGTGAGGGTGTTTGGCTCCTTTGTCGAAGATGAGATGGCTGAGTGTGTCTGGAGTTGTTTCTGCATCTTCTAATCTGTTCCACTGATCCTCAGTTCTGTTTCTTTGCCAGTACCATGCTGTTTTTATGTGATGTTTTCTTATAATTAGGCTGGATTGTAGCTTTTGTAATGAAGATCCTATGAAGAGCATGCCCACATGGCAGGCATGTCATTCACATGATATCAGTGGTGACATCTACTTTCCTCACTTGGCTCAGATGGTGTCTCCAAGTTTCCCTTCGGCAAAGCTACTATTATTTATATTTCTATTCTCTATTCTTTGGCAGTATGTTCTTACATGCAGCACAAACCCAAAGAGAGCAGAGTTAAATTTTACCTCCTGAATGATCAAGTATGTATGTACATTAGTTGGAATTCTATTAGGAATATTTATCTCTTCTCAAACATTTATATCAGTATAGCACTTTGTATGTTTCTTGCCTAGTGCCAGAGTGACCTTTTTCTAAGGAGCCCTGGTTTCTTTTACCGAAGAATCATCTTTAGAAACCAAAATCTGAGTCCATGATTTTAAAAAATTGATACAAATATGCTCATATAAAACATAAAATCATTTCAAATATATGAAATTAAAAGTAAATTACCCCTCAACAGCCCCCAAAGCCAGGTTCTCCTACCAGGATAACTAGAAATCAAATGATCCTTATCCAGAATGCATGGAATTCGAACCATTTCAGATTTTGGGTTTTTTGGTTTGTTTGGTTTTTAGATTTTGTAAAGTTTCATGAAAGTGGTAAGATGCCTTAGGATGGGGCCCAAGTCTAGACAAAAAAGTAATTTTTGTTTTATGTGTACCTCATACATATGCACAAAGATAATTTTATACAGTATCTTTATGTACCTATGTTTCACTGCCACCATTCACAAAAGGGTAGGTATGGATTTTCCACATGTAGTATCTCTATCCTCAAAAAATTTGGATTTGAAGTCTGAGCTTGTAGCTCAGTGGAAGAGTATTTGCCTCGCACACATGATGCTCTGGGTTCGATGCCCAGCATTAAAACAAAACAAAACTAATATGATGTTTTGGATTTTGGAGCTTTTCAAATTTACTATTTTCAGATTAGCAATTCTCTACCTGTATTGATAATTTCTTGTGCTATCCTTTTAGAAATATGTGATTTATATACCTTACAGGACTCCAATATGGACAGACTCAATGTGCAAATAGGTGAACTGGCAAGATGTTTCTTCCTGCCTTTTCTTCTTTCCTCCCTAATCCAGAAGTTCCGTATGTTGAGAGCAAGCATGGGCATCCAGGGGCACAGGCAGGGGTTGGAGGCAGTAGTCAGAGGGCAGCTACTCATTCTTGGCCCTACCGTATGTTGGCTGCATATAGTCCTTGGGTATCTTCCTGTAGATGTCAAATCTTGTCAGTGGAGACAGATCCGTCTGGGAGCCAGGGTTGGTATTCCATCCTTCATTCTTTTCTCTGCTTTGTGTTGTTTCTCCAGCTTCTCTGTAGTTTCTGGTTTTTCTGTCACTTTCCTCCTGATTCCTAGAAATCACCTTCTATTTTTAATTCACCAAGTTGTTGTTTTCTAAGTTTCTCAATTCCAAGTCCCAGAGAGGCTATATTTTTAAATTTTATTCATATTTTAGGTAGGCATAGTTCTTAAAGTAATATGTAACATTTAGTAGAAATACAATATATGTTTGAATTACTATCTAAAGTAAATTCATTTATTTAGAGGTTTTGTTGATTAAATGTGCAATATACTATGAGTTTAATTATGCATATAGTACTCTTATTATCTCCAGTTGTAGACCAGAAATATAGAGGGTTTAAGTTTTCTAGCAAAAAATGATTGTTATAATTTGCATTTGGAAATACTCACAAAGGGTTGTATGTTGAAGGGTGGGTCCTCAATGCAGCAATATTCAGAAATGGGACTTCTGAGTTTTTTATGTTTGATTTTATAGGAACTCTTTCAAAAATTCTAGGATTTCTGTGACTGTACTTTTTTCCTTGTTATTTGCATCTTTTGATTTTGGCATAAATTTTAAAGCCATCAATATCAGTGAAAATGTAATGAAGACAATGAGACCATTTTGAAAAGAGGAAGTATTTTCTTCTCAGTATTATTAATTCTATTAGCCTGGATAAAATGTATCAAATCTAAAATACCAAGAGGTTTAAGTTTTGCAATTGAAAATGAGCATCATTATTTAAGTAATAATGACATTTTCTTTTTGCTAATTTATCTTTTCTATATTATCTGCTATGAGAATGAAGTTCCTAAGAAAATTTAAAAACTTTATCTAACATTTAAAAGTAATCTTTTAATCCCCTTAGCATTTTATAATAGACTATAGTAGGGGATTTTCATAAGCTTTTCATTGATGTAGTGCCACAAAGTTAGAGTGCTTCCTTTTGCTTGTAAGTTGAACAAAATCCCAGACAGTCGAGTGACACAAATCATTTACTGTTTACTTTTTATACTCTCATATTTCAGTTATTTGATTATGAACATTATCTAGGTTTGCATTGTTATTTCTTTGTAGGAATTTTATAAAGGGACTCTACTTTGTAAGGCATGGTTTAATCTAAGGAATATAATTCGTTAATCTGTTTAAGTATTACTCCAATGCATTGCACTATTGTAAAAGTAAGTGAATAACTGAAGGGTACTTCTTTGAAACCTATCTTTTTTATTTGATGTTTGGATTGGTAGACCCAGTGTCCAATGCTGTATCCTTCTATTTCTGTGCTCACAGCTCACTGTCAGGGTTTGTGAAGGATGGAACCTATATCTAGAAGAATTTCTTAGCAAAAATCAATTTAATTTCTTCCATTTTTCATCACTATATTTATGCTTCATTGATTCCGGAGTCATAACATGATAAGGAAACCTGGTATTACTACTATTATTACCACTTTTCTTGGAATTAATATAAAAGTAAAGAAAACAAAGTACAGTTTTAATACATGAAAGTCATAACATTGCTAGTATTTGAAGTTTCTATAAACCTCTGCCTGAAAATTTTAAAAGGTTTTCAAAAGCTAATTAGAAGTGTTCAGAACCCAAGAAAATATATCAACTCTTAAGGAAAAATTTAAAAAGCGTTTTTTTTTTTTTTTTTTTCCAAAGAGATGGCACCATTGAAGAAAGAAGAATAAGGAATTTTTTCATCAGATATAAGACAATCTTTATTGGCACAAGGAAAGACAAAACACAGGAAGATGCTACAAAGCCTAGAGCTAGATTTGTGTATGTGTTTGTGTGTATACGAATTAACATAAAATAAAATGCCATTTCAGCTTAAACACAGAAGAAATGAACATTTATGTATATGTTACTAAGAAAATTGGTTAACTATTTAAAAGAAAATAGTCTTTCATATCATCATTCACAAAAAATACATTTCTAATGCTTTAAATTTCTAAGTGTAAAAAATGAAACACTAAACATACTGGACAAAGATATAGGCAATTTTATTTAAAACCTTGGAGTAAATAAGCTTTTATTCAATAAAACACAAAACAACTCACACAAATTTTATTTTTATTTATTTGTTTGTTTGTTTGTTTTTTTGAGACAGGGTCTCACTTCATAGTTGAGACTGCTCTGGAACTCACTATGTAGCCCAGGCCGGTCTCGAACTCACAGTGATCCTCCTGCCTCAGCCTCCCAAGTGCTGGGATTACAGGCATGCGCCACCATACCCAGCTCTCACACAAAATTTAAATTTTGATAAAATAAACATATAAAGTTAAAAATGTGAGAAACAAATTGAAAATGTTTAAAATTTATAATGAAGTGTCATTATTCAAAGCATATCACAAATCACTATAAAATTAGTGTAAAGAAAATAATCAAATATGAATATTAAGATAGGAACAGTTTTCCAAGAAAACACACATAGTCAAAAATCTCACTGCTGATAGTTGGGAAACATAAATTAAAAGTATAATAAAGAACTTTTTGTTAATTAGATTTTTTAAATGGATCATTGTTAACATCCACTATTGGTGTATAAATAGAGAAAGTGGGACCCTAACAGTTGGTGAAATGAATAATGTGTTTTAGAGAGCCATTTGAAATTGTCTTATTAAATTTAGAAATTTGATCAAGCACTTCTGTAGTTGTCCTTCCTAGAATCATGCATGTTAAGTACACAAAATAAGTATGCAATGATATTTACTAAATCATATCAAAGAATTTGATTGATAAAAATTACTTTTATCTTTTTAAAATGACCAAATATTTAGTTTTTCAAATTAAAGACAAAGCAAATGCCAACTTAACCCCACTCCTATGCTGCCCTTAATGTAACCAATAGTAATAAAATATAGCAAATATCCTTCCTTGTAGAGGTGAGCCACAAAGAAAGGTGAAATCATGAAGAACCAGAAAAAAGAGAGAACAGAAAACTAGAGGAATTAGTATCCAAGTTGCTGCTGCTTCTCTGCTTTGAGAGTAGGGGAAAAGGAGTTGAGGTGTGCAGTTGATAGATATAAGTTAAGGGTTTGTATTTTGATGACTACTTATTTATAGAAGATGGAGATTTCAGTACTAGTGAGTTAAAAATTGAAACTTAAATAATCTGCTTTATATCTAAATCTATTAAAGGGTTAAACTACTAGAGAAGGGACTATTACCTTTTTAAAAAACTTTAAAAAAGAGTACAAAGAAACTTGTCTGCCTTGACATGGACTTTAAGAATTCATTGTCTTTAGGAAATTTGGGATTTCAATTCACATTGCCTGTTTGCAGTATGAAGTTGTTCATATAAAAAATAAAATATTGAGCCCATGGCAGTAATGCTCCTAGGGCAGGTCCACAATTAATGTAGAACCTCATATTCACCTCAAGCTACACATATTTCCACAGATAAATCCTGGCCAAGAAATTAAAAGCAAATAATCTACCAGGAGAGAAGTTTAGCAAAATCGAGTAACAGAGAAGTATTAGACACATACATATGCATACATATATACACATGAACATACCTGTTTCCTCATGCACATAAGGTAAAACAGGATATTATGAACAACCCCATGTATATTTGAAAGAAAATAGAATTTTATATGCATCTACCTACTACCTTATCTAGCTATATGTAAAAGTCTTTGATCTTAAAACTCAGCAAAAGATTAAACATAACCAAGGGGACAGGAGTTGAGGAAATTACCATGAATGTGCCCCCAGAGCAAAATTTTGAAATATAAAAGTAATTTTAAAAGAAATGAAAATATAAAAATTGAAAAAAACAACGTATAGAATAGAAATGCCAGTGTTGAGGAGTGATAAGCTGATCAAAGTCAAAATATGCAACTACAGATTCTGGTAGCACAACACACTAATAGTTTAAAGATGATAGTTTTTTAAAATTAATTCTTCAGTTTCATTAACTGATACTGGATTATTCTGGATTTTTTTTTTTTTTTTTTTGGTACTGGGGATTGAACTTGGGTCCTTGCACTTGCAACAGGCCACCG
>NW_022900940.1:25545641-25590739 GCF_012274545.1 Fukomys damarensis | reverse complement strand
TTTTTTTTTTTTTTTTTTTTGGTACTGGGGATTGAACTTGGGTCCTTGCACTTGCAAGGCAGGCCACCGAACCACTGAGCTAAATCCCTGGCCCTATTCTGGATTTTTTATCTTCTTGGTTTAGCATTGGTAGTTCATATTTATCCAGGAATTTATCCATTTCTTCTAAATTTTCCATTTTAATAAAATTCAGATTCTCAAAATAGCCACTTATGGTACTCTAGATTTCAGCAAAATCTCTTGTGATTTTGCCTTTTTCATTTCTAATTGCATGGATTTGGGTCTTTTCTTTCCTTACTTTGGTCAGATTTGCTAAGGTTTTGTCTGTTTTGTTTATTCATTTAAAAAACCTATCTGATTCATCATTTTTTTTGTATTTTTATCCCAATTTCATTAATTTCTGCTTGATATTTATAATTTCCTTCCTTGAACTAAGTTTGGCTTAGATAAATCATTGGATTATTTATCTGAGCTCACTCTGTCTTGCTGATGTGGAAATTTACTCTGTAAACTTCTGTTTTAAGACTGCTTTCATTTGTCCTATGAGTTCTGGTATGTTTTCTCCATTATTGTTTGATTGTAGGAACTCTCTTATTTCTTCTTGAACTTCATCTGTGACCCCTTGAGTATTCAAAGGATATTATTTAATTTCCATGTGTTTACATAATTTCTGTGCTTTCTTTGCCATTGATTGCATTATAATATGCCTGGGATAATTTTGATTATTTTGCATTTACTTGAGAGTGCTTTGTGGATTAGTGTGTGGTCTATTTTGGAGAAAATCCTGTGTGCTACTGAGAAGAATGTTTATTCTCTTTTTGCATGGAACACTCTAGATTGTATTAAGTTCACTTGTTTGAAGGTTTGATTCAACTCTGGTATTTCTTTGTTGATTTTTTTTTGGGGGGTCTGCCCATTTGTTACAGTGGGATACTGAGGTTCCCATTACAGTTGTATTGGTGTTTATCTGATTTTTCATTTACATTAGTGTTTGTTTTATGATGTTGGATGTGCCAGTATTTGGCACATATATGTTTATAATTGTTATGTTTTCCTGTTGAATTATTCTCTTAACATTTATATTTAGGGCAATATTTATGACTTTCTTCGGTTCTACTGATCAGTCTTGTATTAAAATCCACTTTGTTTGAAATTAGGAGAGCTACTCGTGCTTTTTTTTTCTTTGTTCCTGTTGCATCTAATACTGTTTTCCACCCTTTGATTTTTTAATCTGTGAATATCTTTATGAATTAAAAGTCTTTCTTAAATATATATCATTGGATTTTGTGTAATTTGGAGCACTGAGACCATTAAGGTTGAGGATTATTAATGAAAGATATTGACTGATTCCTGTCATTGCATCATTTTCATGTTGCAGATTTCTTTCTTTTTTCTTTTTTTTTTTTTTTTTTTTTTTTTGTTTTTTTTTTTTTTTTTTTTTTTTTTTTTTTTTTGCTTAGTCACTTATATTTATTCCTTTTGAGCTATTGGCAATATTGGCTTCAGTGTCTTTTTCTAGGATATCCTTGAGAACTTGTAATGTTGGTTTGGTGGTGATGAGTTTTTTGAAGTGCTCTTTTTCATGGAAGTACCTTGTTTCTCATCAGTTTTGAAGGACAGCTTTGCAAGAAACAAGTCATTGATATGTTTGTTACAGTGGAGTATTGATGTCTTCTGCTATGTTTGTTTTAGTGTCTGTCTTTTTTATGTGTGGTACTTTTTGTTCAACAGAGTTGGGAACACCAACATTCAGTGCACATATATTTAAATTATGTCTTCCTGTGGAATTGTTCCCATTTTTAGTATGTAGTGATCACCTGTCTTTTTTGATTAGTACTGGCTGCAATTTCAATATGCCTGAAAATAAGATAGCTTCCCCTTCTTGTATTAAGGCTCCAGTTGCATGGAATATTATTTTTCAACGTTTCATTTTTAGTCTCTGTGCTTCCTTTTGAATGAGATGTGTCTTCTGTTGGCAACATACTGTTGGATTTTGGTTTTTGATCCAATATGAAATCTGTATCTTTTGATTGTAGAGTTAAGACGTTGACATTGAGAGTTATAATAGGTGTTTACTGAACCCTGTATTGCATTATCTGTTCAGTGCTTATTCCTTTATTTTTTTTTCTTTTGTTTAACTAGTCTCACAGTTAGATTATACTTGTCTTTGGCCTTTTTGATGTTGGTAGTTTGCCCGTCTGTCTTGGATTCCCTTAAGTATTTTCTGCGGTGCAGGTTTACTAGTATGTATTTCTTTAGGATTTCTTTGTCATGAAAAGTCTTTACTTCTCCATCAATTTTGAAGACTAATATGTAAGTCTGGATTGACAATTCTTTCTTTTAGGGCTTGAAAAACTTTTCTCCAAACTCTTGTGGACTTTAAATTTTGTGATGATAAATTGGCTGTTTTTCTAATAGGTTTGCTTTTAATAGGTTATTTATTATTTTTCTCTGGTAATTTCTAATATTTTCTATTTTTGGTGAATTTTTGAAATTTTAATTATGTTTATGGAGAGGTTTTTTCTAGTTTTGCTTTTGTAAAGTTCTTTGTGCCTCTTGTACTTGAATGTTGAAATTTTTCTTAGTTTTGGAAAACTTCCATGATTTTAGAAAATAGATTTTTTATAGTTGTTTGTTATCTTCTAAATTTTCCTTTTTTTAATAATTCTTAGATTTTTTGAATCATATAATAGCTGTTGGATCCAGCCTGCATGATGTCTTGTTTATTTTTAGGTTATTGAATTAATGATTTACTGTCTCCACTTTTTTCAGTTTCTAATATTCTGTCCTTATACTGGTTAAATCTACTACCTGGGCATAATTTGAATTTTTCATATCTGCATCTCTTTCTTTTTTTTCATAATTCCCAATTCTTTACCAAAAATAGTTATATTCGTTTTTTTTTTTTTTTTTTTTTTTTTTTTTTGAGGCGAGGTCTTGCTGTGTAGTTTGAACACACTATGTAGCCCAGGCTGGCCTCAAATTTGCAGCCATCCTCCTGCCTCAGCCCCCAAAGTGCTGAGATAACAGGCATGTGCCACCATACCAGGCTATTTGCACCATGCCAGGCTTATTCATATCTTGTATTGTATTGCTTAACTCTATTAATTTATTGTTTGTTTCTTCTTTCAGTTTGTTGACCATTCTATTAATAAAATCCTTTATTTAATTAAATCTTTGAACTTGTTAATTTGAATTTACTTGTTTCTTCTTTGATTTCAAGAGAAAGCAGATATTGATATACCATGAAAAACAACAATGTACAACTATAACACCCTTTGCAATAGAGATTTGCAATAATAATAATGTAGACACAACGATGAACCAAATGCTGACACACAGTAAATATCAACTAAAATGAACAACTATGACAGCAGTAATCATAGAAAAGAGTTGGGCAATGCTATTATAGAGTCAACTAAACAGCTAAAAATTAATAAAGTATACTAGTAGCAATAGTAGAATGGAGAAGGTGAGAATGAGAAAAATGGAAGAAGTAAAATTTGAAAAAGAATAAAAATGAAGATGAGGTGAGAAAAGTGAGAAAAATCCAATTAAAGAGTAAAATAGAGTTAGGTAAAAGTAACAAAAAATATAAGAAAAAATAATAAAGAGAAAAAGAAGCAATAACCCCACCAAAATGACTCCAAAAATTCCTTTTTTTTGCAGGGGATGAGTGGTTCCTTTTCAGGGCCTTTGGTTTTGGGATGCACCAGCTGTGGTGGAGAGCTAATGACTCACAGCTAGGTCCTGTTTTGTTTCTATGCCAGCTTTTTGCTGTGTAAATGCTGAGTCTTGCTTCACTTTTTCTGCTGGACAGGGTGAATCAATGATGTTGTCTGTGTTTGGGCTGTATTTACTCCAGCAGCTCTTCGTGCTTGTGCCCTGTTTTCCCCACATCCATTCTATCTGTGATTAGTTGTATAGTTTGTGGGCTTGTGAGGTGTTCTTACTACAGAGGTCATACATACATACCAAGTGTTCAACATGAGCTGTATCACTGATTATGTTCAATTTAAATCTCAGCTTTACCTCATCATAGCTCTGGAATGTAAAAATATACTTTGCTTTTCTTAGCTTTATTTTTCACTGTAAAAATGGGCATAAAATTATGTTGGAAGATACATGAGCTACATAAAACACAATAATATATGATGTATAATCAGCATTCAAAAAGACTTGATATTGACAGAATATTTGACACTTACTAGATGTGTGCTGTGTAGCAGGTTAATAGAAATTTAGCTAATCTCTACCCTTCTGCTCCATCTTTTTTTTTTTTTATTTTAAAATTTGGAACGCTTTCTATTCAGATCAGTTGATGTTTTTATTTTGTTTCTTTGTTTCTGGGTGATTGGAAATGTGATCAACATATATAGACTTTGGAAGGACACAGAGGGTGGGCAAAGAAAATATCAGAGGTTTCTTTGATTTTGGTTTTAATTTGAATTTATTACTTGTACAAGTTTGTACTACACAATGATTACATTCCTCATGGGGATTTGGCACATTTACATAATACATGTTGTTTCTTCTTTTATCACCTTTCCTTCCTTTCTTCTTCCCTTCCATCTCATCCTCCTTATTGCTGAAATAATCTATGTCTTTATTTTCTATTGTCTACTTTTTGCACTTTATATTTTGAGATTCTCTCATAGAAGAGAAACTATGTGATATTTAAACTCATGTCTCTGATTTATTTTACTTAACATTATGGTCTCAAGATGTATCTATTTTCTTACAAATGACTCAAATTAATCCTTTTTTTATGGCAAAGTATTACCCTTCTGTGTATAAACATCACATTTTCTTGACGAACATAAAGGTTGCTTTCACGATTTAGCTGTTGTAAATTGTGTTGCTGTAAACATGGGGTTGCATATCCTGTACCTCTGAAATATGATGGCTTGTGCTCTAGGGAAGAAACCTAGAAGAGGAATAGTTGGGTCTAATGGAATTTCTTGTTTCAGTTTCCTGAGAAATCTTCATACTGATTTTTATAGTGGTTGGACTAGTTAACATTCCGACCAACTATGCACAACCTTGCCAACATTTGTTATTATTTTATTTCTTCATGATAGCCATTTTTCTAGAGGAAGATGTGATAAGTTTGAATTTTATTTCTTTTTCTCTTGAATTCTTAGTTTTTATTTTCCTGTTTCTTACTTTCTAGGATAAATGTATATTCAAAAAAGAAAATTTGGTAAGACAATTGAAGATCTCTACAGCACAATGGATTCCACAGTGGAAAATAATACGTATGTAAACAAAATATGGGTTCAGTGTGAGAATGAAAATTGTTTGAAGTGGAGATTGTTGTCAAGTGAGAATGCAGCCAGAGTTGATCACAATGAGCCTTGGTATTGCTTTATGAACACTGATTCGAGATATAATAAATGCTCTATTTCTGAAGAAGAGTTTCCTGAAGTGTCTCAACTTTATGAAAGTGGATTTAAGATTGTCTATTCACAACTCCCTCTTGGAAGCTTGGTTTTGGGAAAATTACAGAATTGGCCAAGGTAAAGTTTTTGTTGTTTTAAATTTGAGCTTTAGGGAGTCTTGTTAGGTTTATGATTTTTAAAAATCTTTTGAAAGTTTCCATTGCTTCTATTTTGTTTACTTTCTTACTTATTGATTTCTGATCTCATCATTTTTTTTCCTACTTTTTAAGATTTGATTTATTCTTTTTTGAATTGCTTATGTTGGGAACTTATGTAACTGAATACAAATTTGTTAGTCCTTTCAAAGTTGACAAGTAAATCTATAAGTCTTTTTGTAAGTACTGCTTTTGATTCATGTCACTCATTGATATATTCTTTAATTTCATTTGAAGGCTATTAAATCTTTTGTTATTTTTTCTTTGAAATGGTTTTTATGAGTATGTTTTAAAATTATCAAATATTGGGAGATTTAAATGTACCTTATTGAGCTTTTAAAATCTATATTAGTGAGGGCTGTGGATTTAGTTCAGTGGTTTCCTGCCGGCCTCCCAATCACAAGGTCCCAAGTTCAATCCCTGTATTAAAAAAACAACAACAAAAAAACTATATTAGTGAGATCCACTGAGTCTTACTTTAGGGCCTATCAAGGTATATTATTTCCTTCAAAAAAGCAGTCTTCTGAGTCAACTCCGTTTATAAAGGATTGTCTGTTTTAATGTATTTGTTTGTTTATTTATTTGTTTTTTGGTACTGGGGATCAAATTCAGGACCTTGCACTTGTGAAGCAGGCATGGTGCCACTGAGGCAGGTGCTACATCCCTGGCAAAAATATATTTATTTTTCAGATTTTAAAATAATCTCTCTTTCACAAACACCAATTTCCCCAAATATTCAATATGCACTTGCAGTTTGTAATGGCAAGTCTTATTTTTAGATGCTTTCTTAAATTATAAGTTATTATATTTGTTCTCTTGTATGGCTTTAAGATTTTTATTTCAGAACATGATGTTACTTATGATGAATATTCATCTATTTTTAGGTTTTTTTCTTGAATGATTTTCATCTTTCCAATTCTTTTAAAATTTAACTCTTTTTTTCCTTTTGATACTATATTTTTCTGAGGGTATTACCAGTTTTTCTTATATTTCTTCCTATTTAGCATTCTTTACAGAAATTTTTTTAAAATTATTTTTTCACTTTTCAAATATCAATATTCCATCCTACCTGGCAGTAATAGGGGTGATCTCCTCCACAAACCCATCTAGTGTAGTACTAAAACTTCACATTTAACTGTTTCAAAATAAATAGAAATTCGTAAAAAATAAATAGAAAATACAAATAAGAAAAAATGGACATTTTATAACTAAAATTATGATAAATATAGAAAGTTTTCTATGTATAACATCCAGGTAGGATGGAAATTAACTTTTCCATTCAGCCTCTTCTGATTTTATGAGAGTGTAGGAGGGCCTACTTATGACTTGGGCTGCTTTTGAAAGTTCAGATTTCACACTCATAATTGTGGCTTGAAGGAGTAGTGATAATCTTGTTACTGCTTCCAGGTGACATGAATTGACAACATGGGAAAGAACCTTGTTTTTATTGATAGTTGGTAAAAATTGTTGTTTCCACTATTTTGTACCACTACCACAGCAGGAGAGAAAGTGTTTCATTCCTGCTGAGTCCAGGCTCACTATTGGTCTTTTAATGAGGGTAGATGTGATTGTCTTGAGAATAAAACTTTTTAGGCCAGGGATTTAGCTCAGTGGTTCTGCTGCTTGCTTCACAAGCACAAGGTCGTCCCAAGTTTTAATCCCCAGTGCCAAAAGAAAAAAAAGAATAAAACTTTTTAATACATGTGTATAGCTTGCTATGTGGAAATGTTTTAATTCCTTTGAATGAATTCCAAAGAATGCAATAGCTGGGTTGCATGTTATGTGTATCTGTACTTTTTGTAAACTACAAATTTGCCTCCCAAAGTAATTATATGATTTTGCATTTCCACCAGCAACAAATGAAAATTCATTTTTTCATAAGCTCACAACTTCTTGGTATTGTCAATACTTTGGCTTTTGTTCATTCTAAAATTTATGTAGTGGTATCTTACTGTTACTTTAATGTGCATTTCCCTAAGGACATATGCTGTAAAACAGCTTTTCATATGTTATTTCTAAACTGTGTATCATTTTTCTGTAAGGTGTCTGTTCAGATATTTTGCACAGTTTTAAATCCAGCCATGGTATAGGATTCCCTCTGCCTCCTGACATCCCAAATAAATACTACCCTCCCAACATGAGGGCATGACTGTCCACCAGCTCAAGCCAGCTCTACCTTTTTGCTTTCCCTTGCCATGAGGCAAGGGAGAGGAGGACTAACCACCTGACCTGAGTTTGGATGAAGGCAATATACAGGGAGAGAGGGAATTTCCAGATCCCACCATTATAGATACTAAGTCTGATTTTTACTTGAACCTCCACCCTGCAGTCTATATTCAGCAGAGACCAAAGAGTTGATTACATTTTTCATCTGCAAGATCAAGCAAAGGCACCTACTGGTTTGGATGGTAACAGAAAGGCCCCAGATGAAAAGTTTGACTGGTTATAGCCCAACACTATAGATCTTGGAGAAAAGCCATTTATTGAGAGACACAATGATTTTTTCTTTGACTCAAGCTTTTGTAATTTTTCGATTTCATTATTCTTCTTATCTTTCCTTTATTTTTTTGGAGGGGTGTTGGAATTTTTTCTCTGTTTCAGCAAGTATTAGTTCCTTTTCATTTTTCCTCTTCCACCTTTTTTCTCTTCCTTCTTATTTTTATTTTATTTCCTGAATTTTGCACTCTGTTTATATTTTCCTTCTCTTGTTTATTCTTTCCTGTGACTACTATCTAATACTATGAATCTCCATTAATTCTTAATAGGGCTTCCTATCTCTTTTTTCTCTCCTCCTTTTCATTTCTCACTGACTAATATTTCAAGTTTTGCTTTTTTTCATCCTGTGATTCCCCAGCCACTCTACATTCACAAGTGTAACTACTAGGTTTTATGAATCTATAGCCAGCTAATTAACTTTCTACTATTGGTGTTTAATACTGTCTTTTTGTTAGAGATAAAGTGCTGCAGTTAGTAGATATTTACTGTAGGTCAACAGTAGGTCAGTATTTATTTTGTCTTAATGTCCTTAGTATAATTGTGAATCTCTTCTCTTGTTAAAGGTTGTACATTATTGATTCTTAGGGTTTGTCAATATTTGTTTTCTATTTAATGCTATAATTGATGCTAATTTTATTACTATAGCCAGGGTGACAGTGCTGTTGCTATTAATTGCTTTTTGTGGGATTCCACTATCTGGATTACCTTGGAGTCCTACAATGCCTTAGCCTATTCCTGGAGAACTGGGCCCTGGGTCAAACATAATGCAACCTCCCTTCTCAGTTATATGGAGACGATTGGATCCTGGTCAGACCAAAAGCTAATAGTTAGCCACGTCCAGAGGACACCACTGAAAAGTATATATTAAATGATGCATCTCCGAATGAAAAGAAACCAACAGCTGCACATCCAATTTATGCAAAGTTATACCAGGGGAGCTATCAAAACAGATCAATAAGGTCTATCACTTATTTCAAAAGATATGAGTAAACAGATAAGGCTAAATTAAAAAAAAAACTAATGAGTCTAAAAAAGACATAAAGAAAAACCCGGAAGAGCTAAACAAAATGATGCAAAGCATAAATTATTAGCATTAAAAAGAATTAGAGTTCATTAAAAGATTCCCAATGGAAATTCAGGATATTAAAATTCTATCAAAAGTATGGATAGCGGAACTGACCAATGTGAGGAAAGAGTGTCAGAACTAGAAGACAGGGCTCTTGTCAGCAATCATTAATGACAGATGGCTTAAAAACAACAAAGGAACATTAAAAGTGGGTCCAACAGCTTCTAGATGATGTAAAGAAGACTAATGTAAGATTAAATCAAATTAGTTAAACAAGACAGCACACATGGCATTAAAAAACATGTTTACTGAAATAGCAAAAAACTTTCCACATAAGGGGAAAGAATTCACATACAAATAAATGAATAGAACACCAGATAGCCACAATTAGAAAAGAGCTCCCCCAAGCCATAACAGTGAAAATCCCAGAAGTCCAAGCAAGAACAAAATGTTAAAAGTGTTTAGATGGAAGCAATGAGTACCTGTAAAGGTAAACTCATTAGAATTACAGCAGACGTCCCAGTACAAATCTTAAGGGCTGGGAGGGCTTGAAATGAAGTGATTGGATTCCAAAAAACCAAACTCAAAATGATTTATCCTGAGGCCAGGGATTTAGCTCAGTGGCATTGCAACTGTCTCATTCAAGGTCTTGAGTTCAATGCAGGGGAAAAATATAGCCTTTAAAACTATATTTCAAAATTGATGGAAAAATGAGATACTTTCATATAAAAATAACCTAAAGAAATGCATGACCACCAAACCAGCACTCCAATAAATTCTCAAGGATATCCTAGAAAGAGACAATGAAGCTAGCAATGACAACAAGTCTAATAAATGAATACACCAGGTTGATGAGCAGTTAAGTAGAAGGAAAAGATAAGTAATCAGCAAAAAGAAAATAAGGCAAGGACAGGAATAAGTCAATACCTGTCAGTAATAACTTTGATTGTGACTGGCCTCAATTCCTCAGTCAAAAAGCATAGACTTTTTGCATAGACTTCTGCATAGGCAGAATTGATCAAGAAAAAAAATCCATTGGTATAGATATATAAGAAACAAATTTAACCCAAATAGAAACTCATAGATTAAAAATAAAAGGATGAAAAACAATATTCTATGAAGCATGGATCTGAAAAGCAAGTGTAGCTATCCTATATTCAGAAAAAATATTTCAAGACAAAACAGGAGAGGTAAGGAATTTACATATTTATTAAGGGAAATAACAATTTCAACAGAAAGAGATAACAGTTACTAATATACATGCACTGAACACAGCGAAACTAACTTTATAAAACAAGCTGGATATAAAAATCAGATAAACATATCTAATTATAGTGGTTGACCTCAATAACCCATTATCACATATAGACAAATGAACAAGATAAGAAAATCAACAGTGAAATATCAAAGTTGAATAAAACCTTCAAATAACTAGACTTAATATAAATTTAGAGTGCTCCATCCAAAAACAGAATACACATTCTGCTCAGGAGCACACAGAACTTTCTCCAAAGTAAACCACATACTAGCCAATAAAATGATGAGTAAAGGTAAAAGAATTGAAATTTTATGAAGCATGTCATTAGATCATAGCACAATGAACCTAAAAATCATCAACAAAAGAAAATGAATTATGCAAATGAATGGATACTAAACAACACATTCTTAGATAAACAAAGGGTTACAGAAGAAATCTGGAAAAAAATCAGTTTCTAGAACTAAACAAAATGCCAGAATATAATAGAACTTAGAAGACATAATAAATGCAGTCTTATGATGGGTGTTTATTGTTGTGAATGCTGTCCTTGAAAAAGCAGAGCAAGCCCAATAATATTATAAAGTGCCTCAAAGTCCTAGGAAAAAAAGCAATCCAAATGCAAGTGTAGTACAAAGGAGGAAATTGTAAGGATCAAGCAGAAATCAATGAAATTAATACACAAATCAATTAATCAATCAATCAATCAATGAAGAGTTGGTTCTTCAGAAGAATAAATAGAATACACAAATCCTTAACCAGTCTAACTCAAAAAGTAGAAAAGACCAACATCAATGCAATTAGAAATGAAATGTTGAAATCACAATGGACACTGCCCACACCAAAAAGATTGCTAGCAGGTACTTCATAAACCTGTACACCAATAAATTGGAGATTTCAGAGTAAATGGATATATTCCTAGACATGGAGGTATTACCAAAATTGAACAAAGAAGCTTTAAAAACCTTGCATATTTCAGGAACACACAATTAAATGAAAATGGTAATAAAGGATGTACCAACAAATAAAAGCCTGAGTTCTGACATTTCTACAGAAATGTTAAGGAAGTTCTGACACCAGTACTCCCCAAACTCTGTAATGAAATTGAAAGGAGGATGTACTCCCAAAGTCATTCCTTGAAGCTATACTTACCCTGATTCCAAAACCAGACAAGGATCCCACCAAAAGAGAACAAGCCCAATCTCTTTAATGAATATAGATTCAAAAATCCTTTAGGAAGACACTGGTAGACAAAATGCCAGGAATAATAAAAAAAATCATTACCATTACCAATAAGGCTTCAACCAAGTGAAGGATGGTTCAACCCAGTGCAAGGATGTTTCAACATAGGCAAATCAATAAATGTGATACATCACATAAACAGTTAGAAACAAAATATCATATGATCATCCCAATAGGGAGATATGAAGGTCACAAAGTCTGATGTATTTCATAATAAAAAGACAATTAGGAAAATATATAAAGGAGAATTTTTTTCAGTGTGATAAAAAGCCTGAAAATATCGTGTTACATTGGGAAAACTTGAAAGCTTTCCCTCTAAAATCAGAACAAGACAAAGATGTCCATTGTCACCACTCCTGTTGCACATAGGACTTGAAACATTAGCAAGAATATTAAGACAAGAAAAAGAAATAAAAGGGATATATATATATATATATTTGCAGATGACATGATTTTTTTTGTCCTCATTGAGTTTATGGGTACATTTTAGGTATACAGTATAGTTACATTCATTATTGGGATCTTGTATCTTTACATGACAGGTCTTGGTTCTCATTTTTTCCCCTTGTCCCTGCCCAACCTTCACCCCTCCTCCCCTCCCCCTTTACAAACACTTCATTTCCATTTTTTCATTTTCTCATATTTTTTTCTTTTCCCTTATTAGCTTTCCCCTACCCTTCCCAGTTTCCCTACACCTTTAGCCCTTTTATTCCTATTTCACATTGGATGATATGATTCTTTACATAGATGACATGATTCTTTACATAGAAGACCCACCAAAATCCAGCAAAAGCCTCTTGGAATTCACAACCAAATTCAGTAATGTAGCAGGATACAAAATCAACACACACAAAGAAACAGCATTCATGTACACTAATAATGAACCTATTGAGATAGAAATTGGGAAAAAATACCATTCATAATAAAATGAAGAAAAATACTATACTTAGGAATTAACTAAGGAAGTGAAGGACCTCTACAGTGAACACTATAGAACTCTGAAAAAGGAAATCAAAGAGGAGATTAGGAATAGAAAGATATCCTCTGTTCCTGGATAGGCATAACCAGTATAGTCAAAATGGCCATACATCCAAAATAGATACACCAATTTAACAAAATCTAAATCAAAATTCCAACAACACTTTTCATATAGAGCTGAAGAAGACATTTTAAAGTTCATATAAAACAAGAGACCTATAATAGCAAAAGCATTCCTGGGTAATAAGTGCAAAACGTGACATCACAATCTCAGACTTGAAGTTATAGTACAAAACTACTCTGATAAAAAGCATCATAGTACTGGCACAAAAGCAGACATGAGGATTTCTGGAACAGAATGCTAAGCACATTCATCCATTTGATCATTGACAAAATGGCCAAAATATATACTAAGGAAAGATAGGTTCTTTCATAAATGATGTTGGGAAAACTGGCTATCCACATGCAGAAGATTGAACCTAGACCCATATGTCTGACTATGTACTAAACTAAAATCAAAATATATCAAAGAACTAAATGTTAGAGCAGAAACAATCTGCTAGAAGACAAACTAGGTAAAACTCTTGATGTCATACATGTAGGCATGGACTTTCTGAATAGAACGCCAGTTGCTCAGGAAATACTACTGAGAATCGTATCAAATTAAAAAGTTTTGCGTAGCAAAAGAGACAACTAACAGAGTGAAAAGACAACCTGCAGAACAGGAAAAAAAATTTTACCAGCTCTTCCTCAAACAGAGGACTGATATCTAGAATGTAAGAAGAATTCAATAAAATTAGACTCTCCAAAATAAAATAAAAGACCCAATCCAAAAATTAGCAAGTGATGTGAATAGACAATTCACAGAAGTACAAATTGCCATATATACATGAAGAAATGCTCAACATCTGGCCAATAGAGAAATGCCAATTAAAACAATACTGAGATTCCATCTTAATCACCAAATAATGGCCACCATCAAGAAATCAAATAATAGCAAATGCTTTTGAGGCTGTATGGAAAAACAAATGCCTTTTACATTATCGGTGGTAATGTAAACTAGTACAACCACTGTGGAAATCAGTATGGAAGATTCATCAAAAGATTGAAATGAGAAATTCCATTTCACCCAGCTTAACACATTATGCTACAGTAATGCATGCATACCCATGTTTATAGCAGCACAATTCATAATAGCCAAATCCTGGAAGGAGCCTATATGTCCATCAACAAGTTAATAGATAAAGAAAAGTGGTAGTTATACATAGTTGGGTAATACTTTTCCATGAAGAAGGAAAAGCTTGATTCATTTGTAAGCAAATGAATACACCTTGAGTCTATTATGTTAATTGGAATAAATCAGACATACAGGCTTAAATATTGGGTGGTTTCTCTAATATTAAAATACCAAAATATTAAAAGGAGTTAAATAAAAGATAGATAATAGTAAATAGGGAGTAGATCTTTCTCAATAGTAAATAGGGAGTAGATCTTAATCAATGGGAAGGGAATCAGTATATGGAGGTAAGGTTGGAAGGGGTTGGAAAAGTGAGGAAAAAAGAAATTAAGATGTGTTATGTACATGTATCAACTCCATGTATATAATGTAAATATTGTGTACTGCAAACATGTACTAATAAAAATTTTTTAAGGCAATAGAAAAGAATTTTAGAATATTTAACCATATTTTGAAACTGAAGTATTCCATCACTCATGAATTGCACAGCACAGAAACTTTTAAATAAAAACGTTTGAGACCAAGAAATTTAATTTTCTTATTGTTGAAATTAAGAGTTCTTTATATATTTTAAATATCAGTCTTTTATCTGATACATCTTTTGCAAATATTTTCTCCCAGTCTGCAGCTTATCTTTTATTTTTTGACAGTGTATTTTTCAGTGCAAATATTTTTAATTTTTTTGATATTTTTGATTTTAATGAACTCTAACTTACTAGTTTTTCTTTTCTTTTATGGATGGTACATTTTTTTATATCTTCACTTTTATTTCTGTATTCCTTTTGCTTTATTCTTATTGCTTTTGTCCTCTTTAATTTGGAGTTTATTTTTCAGCCATTTCTCATCAGTGCAAACTTTTGTGGTGGAAAGGATTTTGTTAGGTTTTAGTGTTGACAGAGCCCAACACCTTCAAAATGTATTGCAGTCCTGCTAATATATTTGCCTGTTCCTTTGAGTTCAAATACTTTCTGGTGAGTGCTTGCTTCATTTTTGGCATTCTCATCTCTCAAATCTGCGAGACCTTTGGTTGTCTTCTTTACCTACTCTCCTCACACAACACTTAATATTGTGTAATTCGCAGTAGTTCATACCTACTAAGTCCTATTTTGGTACACATAGAGATTATTACTAAGATTTATGTTAGATATTGTGTGTCAGGTATGGTATTAGTATTGGTATTGTATTTGATTTACCTATATTTATGGAGAAATTTTAGGGATTCTATAATTGTACTACTCTTGCTGCTATCTTTCCAGAACCCTGTAGTATTTTACATTACATGCCCTACCATAAATTCTCAAAGCTAGGATATTTTGATTTGTTATCTTGTTTTGATTAATTTTCTTCTTATAAGGAAAATAAGACGTTAAGTTTAATAGAGACTATGATTGGCTTATTCCAGTTTATACACATAGAAGACAGGTTTTGAAGGAAATACCAGGATTGGTAATATCAGGTTTAGCCTTAGACCAGTTTTGAATTACACATATAAGCCAATAGTATTAAGCTAAATGAATATAATCAAAGCCTGCTCAACACTATTTTAAGTTGGTGCCCTCAATGTCTGATTATTATTTGTCCACTGATTGATTTGGAATAGTTCTGATTGGATTAAGGGTGCCCTGCCCTGGAGTGAGTGCTACCCAACCTAAGTGCAGGTAGCCTGGATTAAATATAAGGGACAAAAAGAGGGTCCTTGCGGGTCACTTAATGCTTATTGTTGCTGTGGCTTATCTTCTGCTTAATAGTGCTCCTCTGCCATGCCACCCTGCCTTGATGCCAGCTGATTATGGGCTGAAACCTCTATAAACTCTGCTAAAATAAATCTTTCACCCTTTCAACACTTTGGGTGTTGGGTATTTTGTCTCAGCAACAAGAAAAGTAACTAAGGCAGTCTTACAAATATTTAAGAAAATGTTGATTTAATATATAGGATATATAAAACATATATCAGTAGTAAGGATATTTAATCTGAAAGCAAAATAATTGATATTAGTAAAAACTCCTATATCTTACTCAGTGTTACAGCACTAAAAGCACATCATATTCTGCACTTCATGATGCAGCAGCATTTCTTGTTGGTCAAATGTCTGATAAAAAAAGGCATTTAGATATTTTAGTAATTTTTGACTATGACACAAAATAAACTTCAAATTCATTTTGTTATAGAGCTGAGGAAGACCTTCAGAGGTCATGAGGTTCTCCTCCTATACACAAATCATATTTGTACATACAAACAAAGACACACTCCCTACATACTTCAGAATCCTGTACCAAATGGTTGTTTAGGCTCTGAACCAGAATGGAAAAACTAATTTAGAGACAGAATATTCTGTGTTTTAGCTATTTAATTCTTTTTTTTAAGTTTAATGCAAACTCTCTGGCTTTCCTTCCTTTGGTACTGGCCATGCTTTTGATCTGTAAATGTCGTATAGTCTAGTGCTGAACATTTGGGTTTCAGCACTTCTTTTGAAAAAGAAGTCCTCTTTTGAATTTTGTCTTCACCTCTCATTGAGTCTTCTTGAGAAAGTTTGTATCACCAAGACTCATTTTTCTTATTTGAATGAAAAACAAATAAGAATTAACTACCTCATCAGGCTAATGGGAGGATTAAATGTGATAAACACTCAAAGGGAGTACCAGGAACATTTTATATCACTAATTTACCCCAATAAAACATAGTTCTGCTCTCTTCTAATCCTATATGGCCCAAGTTCAATACAACTATTTTTAAAAATACATATCATTTTCTCTTATAATAACATTTAATCAATTTCCCTCCTTACCTATTTAAAATTAAATAAATTATTTAAAATATTAAATAAATGTATTAGTGGAAAATTCAGTTTCCATAATGCTAACATTTAAAAAAATTATATTCATAATCAGGAATTTCTAAGATGATTATACACCTACAAATGTTTAGGTTGTTTTGGTTTTTCCTTTTTTAAGCTTTTTTTTTTTTTTTTGAGACAAAGTCTTAACTCTAATTCAGGCTGGCCTTGAACTCACTATGTAGCCCAGGCTGGTCTCCAACTCTCAGCAATACTTTTGCCTCAGGGTCACAAGTGCTGGGATTAAGGCATGTGCCACCATGCTCAGTTGGGCTTTCTTTTTTAAAAAAAATCTAATGGACTAAGTAAATTGAATAACTTTCTAGTGTGGATTTTCTTAGAACAGAGGATTTTTTTTTTATTTTTTAGAATTTTTGCTCTAATTTCCTATTTAAGTTTCATATGGAAGTATTGTTTCAGTTTGCTTATCAAAGTTGTCAATGACGGGAACTCTCTGCTACATATATAAAAATTAAAAGCCAACCAGAACTAGAATAGACTAGTAGAAGAACAGAAAGGGACGAAAGTGGGCAATGAATATTCAAATAGAAAGATGAAGCAAATCAGTGTTTCTAGAGATTTATATTATGAGTGCACACTCCTAAACATTTATTTTTAATAAAAACATTCTACTTCTGATACTGAAGGTTTTTTAACAATTTAATCACCAGCTAATGGAGAAGATGGAGGGGAAAAGGTATGCTATAAAACTGTGGAGATTTAATTCTGCTTTTCTCCATTATTTTTACTTTATAGTATTATCATAGCCTGAGATGCCAGTATTTGTGGGGAGCTCATTCTTGGCTGAGGATATACCACCTTTCTCCCACTCTATCAAAAATCATACCAGAGAATTAAAACTGTTGTTATTAATCATTGTAATAGATTAGAGTTAATTCAACCATGCCGTGAATTTGATAATTTTTTTCTCTTGTCTTTTCTGTCAGCAGTACCTAGATATCATTTATTGACCCAGGAGATCATTCTTTTTATCTATCTCACATTTGTGACTATTTCAAAAGTTTCCATAGCTTTAAATAAACTATAACTTAATACTTATAGCAAATTAATACCCTATCTTTAAAAGATATGAATAGACATATATGTGTTTTGTAAAAATGTTATTAAAATTCAAAGAAATAAGTTTGATATATAATTATGATAGATGTATTGATATTTGTCTTTTTTTAAAACATCAAAATAATTTAAAATATTTTCTTTTGAAAGTTGGCCAGGAATACTTTGTGATGATCCTTTTAAAGGGCAATATGTAAACTATGATTCAGATGGAAATGTTGAACAGTATCACATAGAATTCCTGGGTAATCCCCATTCAAGATCATGGATAAATGCAGAATTTATTGAATATTATAATATCACATTAAAGGTAGGTACAATATTATCAAAACTTTAATATTTTTGTATTTGTTTTTATTTGTGGTCTTTTAAAATCAAATATCCTAAAAATACATATAATCACATTTAGATTTATATAAGCAAAATATACGTTGCTTAATTTTGAACACTTACATTTTAAATTATTTTTTCAAAAAAACTGTGTATATAAAATAGCCATGGGAGTTTTATTTGATTTTTCTAATGGCAATGTAGTAAAAATCAACTAACGCCTTTACATAGTTATCTTCTGAAGCAGTGTTAAGATTATCATTTGGTAATTTTTTAATTCTCTTGAGAAGGCTTTAAATTATAACCCTTCTCAGAGGGAAAATTAATTATGGAGTACAACTAACTTTTCAAATTTCAAATGGAATATTTCAATTATACTATCTCTTTCAATATCTTTTTGACTCTTTTTAAATTTTAAATTCAAGACTACAATTAATAAGTACACTGAATTCTCAGATAGAGTGAATATATAGATGAACTGAACTGGACCTATTTCTCAAGATTTGTTGTAATAAGTATAAATCAATTCAATTTATTCATGTCTATATCCTAATATTAAAATTTCTCATCTGAAAACCATGCTTTCATTAAAATGTCGGTAAAAAGTATATATCATAAATGTATGTATCTTTGAATCAGTTTGTCTTTGTGCAATAAGTATACATATTTAGCTATACATGTTAATGTATGTACATTTAAAATACACAATTTGATCTACATTAAAATTAAATTTGTGGAAATTTGAGGTACTTTACAATGGGCTTTTACTTTATCACTTTTGTAATGTTTTAAAACAACTGGAAGGAAGTGCTGTTTGAGTAAAAATATGTAAGTAGTAAATAACACCATATACATCAATTTCATGCCAGGAATGAGGCAATCATGAATGTGAGACAGTTTGTCTGCTGTATTCCTAGATATGTTTGTTGGCAATTTCAGAAGACAGGAAGCAGTGTTTCTTCTGTGCCCTCTTCCCTTTTCTAAAAGATGAGGGAGCCTAGCAGCTCATGAAACTGACCTTAAAATCTTATTTAATGATTTGTTAAAGAGAAGGGCATGCCTAACAAAGAATATTTAAGTAATAAAAATTAAAATGTATCATTAAATTGTAGGAACAGATATTCACGGGATTAAGTTATGTCAGGATTAATGTGGGTAGTCTGATTCCAGTGAGGCATACCATTTATCTTTGGGGCAAAGAAAAAATGTGGTGTAGAAAAAAGCCAAACTCAGGAATCAAATTTCTCAGCCTTCTAAAAGCATCAAAGGAAGCTTAAATTCATGCACAATGACCCAGAATTGAGGGGTGCTTAAGCAGATAGGCAATGCTGGAATGTCAGCAAATGAAATTAGTGTTTACTTCTCTTTTCCCTTTCTTCATTGCCTTATCCATCATTTGATCTATGTAAAGAACTTGATGAGTACCCACATGCTTTGCGGCAGGTTTTCTCCTGGACTGTCACTTTGGGGCATTGTCCTTCACTCTTTTCTTGTCTGTATTTTTAATTTGCTTCTTTGTAGCTGACAGAATAAAGAGGGCTTTTCCCATAGGTCTCTTCACTCAGAGCCAAAATTTTAATTCCCCTTTAGCTCAAATTCAGCTAGTACATACCATACTCTCCTACTGTGTTCAGACTCCCCACTGTTGGCTATCCAAGGGTTTCTACTCACCAAAATGTTGTAATGAAGTAATAATTAAATCCTCATTAGCTCAATTATTCAAGAAACTATGCAAGGAGGTTTATTCAAGATGATACATAAGAGAAATGTATTTAAAATTAATAACTTCAGAGTGGGAGTAACTGACATTTCTCTGTCCCTTGGAAATAGAGATAGTATTGATTCCAACCTACAATTTTATTACTAAGACTTCCCAAGAATTTAGTGTTTTATGGTTCTCTCTACCCCGAAGCACCTCTATCTTCAGATTCTATATCTACCCTCTATTACATTGATTCAAATATTAAATGTACATCACTGCACTCAGGAAAAATAAAGATCACATGCAAAAAATAATTTTGGCAATTCATATGTATCTGGGAATCTCTCCATTTCTTCTGAATTCTCCAATTGTTTGGCATATGGTTGCAGTAGTCGCTAATAATTTCCTGGATTTCATCAGTATCCATTGTGATTTCATCTTTTTTCATTTCTAATTAATCATTAATTTTGTCTTTTTCTTTTTTTGTAAGATTGGCTAAGGGTTTGTCGATTTTATTTATTTTTTTTCAAAAAACAAGATTTTTGATTCATTATTTTTTTTCATTTCATTAATTTCTGCTCTGATCTTCATAATTTCCTTCAAGCTCTAGGTTTGGATTCTTGTTTTTCTAAGACCTTGAGGAGCATCATTAAGTTATTTATTTGGGCTCTTTCTGTTTCTTTTCATGTGGGCAATAACTTCTATAAACTTCCCTGGTAGTACTGCTTTTATTGTGTTTCATAATTTCTGATATGTTATATTGGTATTATTAACTAATTCTAGGAACTCTTATTTCTTCCTTAATTTCTTCTGTGACCTCATGATTATTTGACGTGTTATTGCCATATGTTAGCATAGTTTCTGTAGTTTCTTTTGCTCTTGATTTGTAGTTTCATTGCAGTATTATCCAATAATATGCATGGTGAAGTTTTGATTCTTTTGCATTTACTTAGGTATGTTTTACTAGCTAGTATATTGTTTATTTTGAACAAACTACCATGTGCAGCTAAAAACAATGTGTGTTCTGTTATTGTTGAGTGGAACACTGTATACCTATATTAAGTCTATTTGTTCAAAGTCTCAACTCTATTTAGTTCAACTCTGATATTTCTTTATTGATTTTTTTGTTTGGTTTATTTGCTTATTTGTGATAGTGGAGTATTGAGGTCCCCCACTATAGTTGTATTGATGTTTTTCTGATCTTTTATGCCCTCCAGTGTTTATTTTGTGAAGTTAGGTATATCATGGTTGGATGCATATGTTTGTAATTTTTTCACTTCCTGCTGAATAGTTTTATTAACCAATAATGTAAATGCCCTTCTTCACTTCTTCTGATCAGCTTTGGCCTGAAATTCACTTTGTCTAATAATAAGATAGCTACTCCTGCTTGTTTTTGGGTTCTCATTGTATGGAGTATTTGTTTTCCATCCTTTGATTTTTAGTCTATGAATTTCCTTTTGTGTTAAATGTGTTTCTTATATATTGCATAGTGTCAGATTTTGTTTCTTGATCCATTTTGCTAATCCATGTATTTTTGGTGAGTTAAATTCATTTACATTGGTATTTATAACTGGTAAGTATTAATTTATACCTGTCATTGTATTAATTTTTGTTGCTGTTGTGCTTTTTTTTAACCTTCTCCTAAATTACTATCCCTACTATCCCTAACTGCTGTATTCATTTTATTGGATATTTTGGCATTGTTAGCTTCATTTTCTCCTTTTAGCATATCCTTTAGAATTTTTTAAAGTACCGTTTTGTTAGTCATGAATTTCTGTAGGCTTTCTTTATTGTGGAAGCATCTTATTATCAATTTTAAAAGATAATTTTGCAAAACATAATAGTCTCAGTAGGAAATTGTTTCCTTTAAGAGTTTGAAACACTGTTTCATTCTCTTCTTGCCTTTAAGGTTTGTGTTGAAAAATTTGTTGTAATTCTGATAGATTTTCCTTTATAGGTGCCTGGTGTTTTTTTTTTTTTTCCTAGCAGGCTTTAAGCTTCTGTTCTGTTTTATTTCTGAAATTTTAATTATTATGTGGTGTAGTTTTTTGTTTTTTTTTCTGATCATGGGTTAGAGGTTCTATATGCTTCACTTAAATGTGTGTTATTTTTCCTCATCTGGAAAGTTTTCTGCTGTTAACTTCTATAAGCAGTGTTTACTATCCTCATATTTTTTTGCTGTTTGAATTTACTCTTGTATTAGACTTCTTTGAGGTACCTAATACTAAGGCTGATCAGACCCTTAGCTACCTTTGGGAGTGGGGGTTGCGATGAGAAATAAAAAGAGACCGAGAAAACTTTCAAGATATAAAGGGGGGACTGGGAGGAGACCTGCCTTTAGTGGACAGACTTGAATAAAATTCCATGGTTGGTCCGCTTTTATTAGCCAGTGAGAAGCACAGGAGGAGAAGTAGCATTTCATGGAACAGCAGCTATAGAGAATGGGTGAGTAAGGTTTAAGTTAATGAAAAATCAGATTTTCTCTGCACTCAAATGCCTGCAAATGAGGACAGCTGTCCTCAGCAGATGCTCTCTTGCCTCAGTAGTTTAGGGTTATTGGCATTCTGCTCATAGGCAGGGGACATATGGCCTTCTGCATACTTCCCCAATCCTGAGGCAAGATAACACTGACCTCAAGACTGTGAGGTCTAAATTATGTAGCCTGGTCTCCCACCATCTAAGAGCTGTTGGATCCATTTTTCATGTTCCCTTACTGTTTTAAGGTATCTTTCATTAATTGATCATTGACAATAGCCTCAGTCTCTAGATCTGACCCTGTTTTTGCATTCATCACTTCTGGTACCCATACTTTCAGTCATGTTTTTATTCTCCTGGATTTCTGTTTTAAACTTTCATATGGACTCCCATTCTTTTTTGGCTTGGCATTCATGTTTTACCTCTTTTTCTTTAGCTCCACTAGCTGTTTACTAGTGTCTTCTCTAGACTTTCTGATCATTTGTGTTGTTGCATGCATTATGTAATCATTATGTGATCAGTTGTATTTTTTAAAAAATTGCCAGGTACCTTATAGAACTGTTTTACCTCTATTGTTACAATTTCAGATCTATCTTCTGTGTAGCTTATGATTTCATCCTCCTCAATTCCCCTGTACCAGTGTAGGGGGAGTGGGAATTATTGCAGGCATTTTGTTTCCTTGCCTTTTCATGTTTGTTTTTTTGATGGTGTTTGTTTGTGCAGGGCAATTGCAAATTCTTTGGCCCAATGCCTCATTCTTCAGGACCAAGCCATAGTATTGTTTATGCCCTTCTAGGCAAACTAGGTATTAGCATGGATTCCTGGCCACTACTGTGTTACCTTGTCTGTGGTAGTAAATTCAGACAACAATGCTATCAAATGTCAATGGGTACTAACTAACCCTAGGAACCAGTCATGAATAGCCCTTCATCAAAAAAGAGTATTCTGAGTTTAGTGAAGACATTTAGGCTCCCCCTTATTTTACCTTTAATTATCCAGGCTTCTGATTTCTTTTGGATGTTGGCCAAAGTGCCAGATCTCAAACATACTGTTAAGTTCAATGCCTTCTTCTTCAGAACCACCCTCTCTGATGCTGATGACTACTTTCACCAATCCTGGCCTCCCACAACAGAGCACAGGCCCTGCAGTCTTCCTGGTCTGAGCTTGGACCTTCCAGGGTATCTCAGGAGGTCCCTGTTTATCTCTTACCCTATCCAAACCTATCTCCTGAGGCTGTTTCTTATACAGTCTCTGTGGAAGGTATTGCTTCATTCCTGAAGTGATACTCTCCTCCTGAGTATTGGTCTCTTCTTTAATCAGATTCATCTTTTGGTTGTCAACTCTGTTGCTCTGTGCTGTAGAGAATACAGGGACTGGAGGCAGGATGCTCAGTTCTTGAAACCTAAAGGCTTAGGTGAAAGGATAGTGTGCTGAAGTGTCACGTGGGGGAAGGATTGGGCACTTTTTGAGTTCTCTAGGCTTAGGTGTGGGTCCCTTGTGGGTCATCGTGTCATCTGGGAAGAGGGAGGGTGTTCCCTGGGTACTTCTAGTTTTTAATTTTTTAAAATAATCACTCCCCACTGGTTGATATATATCTATAGATCCACTGATTTATTGATCAAAACAATAGTCTGTCATGTCCTATTCATAAAAATGATGTTTCCACAAAATAAATGACACTATTTGTTGATACGTTGAGATATACTCCATGAAAATTCAAAAGCCTTATTTAGATTGTAGTATGTAAGTCAGTTTATTCATGCATTATTTTACTACCAGAAAAAATAAAAACAAACGCCACAGCAATGTCTGATCTACTGGATCAATTAAATTAGAATCTCTTGGAGGTCAGGTATCATTGGTTTTTAAATTTTATTTATTTTAAATTTTTGGTACCAGGGATCGAACTCAGGACCTTGCCCTTGTGAGGCAGGTGGTGGCACCACTGAGCTAAATCCCTGGTGGATCAGTAATTTTTAAAAACCACATCCATCTTTATTTTTATCAGAGACCTTATTTTGGTTTTATTTGATTGTTGATAGATTTTAATGCACCAATTTTGTATTTTCTCATTTTATATATTTCATTTATTTGCTTAAAAATGCTTGGGAAGATGTAGAGTGTGGGAAATTCTTATGTACTGTTGTTGGGAATACAAATTAGCAAAGGCATAATGGAAGACAGTACGGAAATTCCTCAAAAAACTAGAAACAGAACTCCTGTGTGTCCCAACAATACTGCTACTAGATAAATATCCAAAAGAAAATAAATCAGTACATTGAGACAGCTGCACTCCCATGTTTATTGTAGCACTTTTAACAAGTCAAAATATGGAATCAATGTAAGTGTCCATCAATGAAAAAATAGATAAACAAAATGTCAGCTATTAAAAAGAATAAAATCCATCCATTTATGTAACATGGATGAGGTTGGTGGACATCATGTTCAGTGAAATCACCCAGGAATAGAAAGATGAATACTGCAAGGTCTCACTATTGTAGAAGCTAATAAAGTTGATTTCATAGATGTAAGGACTATAATAGTTCTTAGAGAATTGGAAAGGGAAGAATAGAGAAATATCAGTTAAAGGGCACAAAATATAGTTATGTGGAAGGCATCAGAATTTTTAAGTTCTTAAGGTGAATCTAATATGCAGCCAATGGTGAAACACTGATTCTTTATTTCTGAACTTGCAGCATTAGAGTTTTACTAGTTTCCTTCCTACCACTAATATAGCCGTATAATTTGGTTATGGGTTAGTTTTTTTTAATGTTGCTTTTCTTATGTGTATTTTCCTGTAAGTCTTTCACTTTCATTTATATGGAAGTTATACCTGATACTATTAATTCATGTCTAAGCCAATAATAATTCAGTGATTTGAACATAGCGTTGAAGTCATTCATGTCATCTAATATTATGCATCATTAGTAGATATTTCTGATAAAATGAGTCAAGATTCAAACTTAATATTTATATATGTTTATTTTGATCATTTATTTTATAGGCTTTATAGAGCCATCATAAATTGGGGGGGCACAGATTATATGTTACTGCTAGAGTTGTTGGCCTATACTTTTCTAGCTCCTTATACTGCCAAGAAAAATGTGATTTATCCCCTGCTATGGTTTGAACATGATTTATCTCCATCATAACTCTGTGTTCAGGCTTAATGCTCCATTATAATAGTAATGAGGTGGTAGAGGCTTTACAGGAGATAATTAGATCATAGGGCATCACATTTTGAAAACATTAATGCAATTATCACAGGACTGACTTTATTTCTTAAGAGAATGGGTAATTATAAATGACTGACTTTGGCCATTGTGTGCTTACTCAGCCAGTTTCGTTTCCTTTCCACTTTTCTGCTTTGCTCTATTTTGGGTGTGGTTTTGTGTGTCTCTCAGGATCATTGTACTGAAAGCTTGGTCTACTGGGTGACACTATTGGAAGGTGGTAGAAACTTTGGAAGGTGGAGTCTAGAGGGAGGTGCTTGATTCACTGAGGCAGAGTTAATGGTAGGACCTCAGTCTCTCTCTCTGACTTCCTGCTTGGCAATGTAAGACCCTCTGCACACATGTATTGCCACCCACCACATTTACCAGATGCCAAACAAATGGATCTTACTAATCTGGGACATAGGACCTCTCAAACTCTGAGCTAACTAAACTTTTACTCTTTATAAAGTTACCTACTTCATGTATTTTGTGATAGTGATGAAAAGCAGACTAATAAGCTATGATAGGATAGAGCCAGGAGGCTCTCATCACAATGATAATGCTACATTTTGGGGGCCAGAATTATAAGCCAAGTAAAACTATTTTCTTCATACATTATCTAGTGTCAGAAAACAAAGTAAATAACATACTCTGATGCTAGGGTGCTTCAGTGGTAAAATTTAGCTTTTCTTCTCCATGCTATAAATGAATGTTTTGGCTATTTTAGCAATCTGCTCACCACTGGATGTTGCACATTTCTGTATAGATGTACAACTGTTTCTTTGAGTACCAGATATCATTTGAATATTTACCTATTGTATTACAAAGTTTTATTTTTTAGGGAGATGAAAAGAGACCGTTACAGTTATTGCTAAACTTAAGCTTTATAGCTCCAATTATTCTGCTTATTAATTGTAGAAACATTAATATTGTTCATTGTTTTCCAGTAATCTATGCATTTTTGATACCCTTATGGAGAGCATCTGTTATTTGCAAATGAAATGTCAGTTCTTTATCTGAGCACTTAACTGTTGGTGCAACATCTCTCAGAGTTCTTTTATTCCCTGTGGCTCATTGACTGGTATACTTGAGAAGTTGGTTTGATACTTCCTTAGCCTGAACCCTGACTCACTACATTCAGTAAAGATCCCTCCAACACATGACATATATGAGGAAAATAGAGGCATTTTCTGTGTGTATTTCACTCTTGATTTTATTATGACAGATACATGGGTAGTACAAAGGATTTAATACTTCTTTGCAACCTGTACTTTTAGAGGGTCTTAAATTTCCCTATACTTCAGAATTTGGCTAAATGTCTGAGATCATGTTACTTTTAATTTCTTTAGTCTGTAAATAAAAATAATACAACTTATTATAGCAATTTATCAAATAAATTTCTTTTCAGTAAGAGGATAAACATATAAAAATTACCAGCAAATTATAAACACATTGAATATAATTTGATCTAAAAATATTCTCCATCAAAGGGCACTAGTGTCAGCATCCAGTAAGACAACTCCCATAAATGAAACAGCCTACACATGTTCATGTCAGTCATGTAGTGAGTCCTTATATAGGCAAAGGTTTAGATCCATTCTATGTAACATTTGAAATCTGTATTAGTTATTTTTCTCGTTGTCGAGAAAAAATACCCAACACTCAGAATTAAAGAGAGAAAGGTTTTTTTTTGGCTTAGAGTTCATAGAGGTTTCAGTCCATAATCAGCTGGCTCCAAGGGAGAGGAATTCATGGTGGCCAGAAGGTAACAAAAGCAACAAGGGACTTTAGCAGCATCTTCCTGCCATTTTTATCTTACTCATACTACTTGGGGCAGGTAGCACTCATTCTTACCCCTAGTGCTCTCAGGCCTAGCATTACACCATGAATCACACACTCTTGATTCAGCTGTCTCCAAAAGAGCCCCACTTCATTCGCATAAGGCTTTGGGGTGAAATCTAAATGCAAGCCATAACAAAAATCTTATAGCAACAAGGTAGGCATCATCACTATTTGATATATGAAAGAAACAGATTTAAACTATGTGTCTACAGAGTCAATCACCTGCTAAATGATAAAGCAATTGCTGGAATAAGATGTCTAAATGTAAAAGCAAATTCTTTTTTTTTCCAATTTTAGTATATGTGCTGCTGAAGTGAGCACATATTCTTTTCTTTTTATACACTTACTTTTTATACAACTTACAGGTTCCTAAATACTCTAATTTATTTTTGAACACTTTTCCATATTTGTGCCTATAATGAGCAATATTTTACTGTTTAATTCTAATATACATGTTGCATGATGAAAATCTTTGGTAGATTTGCTTTTTTTCTGCTAGATAGTCCCTTTTGAAAGTCTAGAGACCAGAAAAAACAGGTAGAATTCATAAAAATTTCAACTTGCATATGCAGTAGCCACTTGACCAGTATATTTGGATCAAAATTTATTTGAGCAGGTGTTTGCTTTTAAGATTCATTAGGATCCAAATTCTAAGGATGCAGCCTGCATGAAGAGTAGCAAATGTGTTTATATGTATGTTGTATGGCAGTGTTTTGCTGTCACTGTAATCAGGAGAAACTGGATATACATCTATTGAGCCAACTCAGTAGAAAGTATGTTTGAAAACAAAAATCAAAGAGCAAAAAACTTTTGCAGTGTCCCTACTAGCAAATAATTTTGTACAACAACCAAACTTAGTAAAATTTTATTATTTAAATTCTTTATTTGGTAGAATATTTCATATAATTTTAGAATTATTAGATTTCTTTAACTGTGATTTAATTGTGAATAATCTTCCAAGAATCTTAGGACAAGAGTAAATTTTTCATCATGGTTAACAAGATGGCTAAAGAGGCAGGCTCTAGAATCACACCCTTTGGGTTTAAATATTGCCCCTGATGCTAATGGGTGACCTGAGAAAATTCACAACCTTCACAAAACCCAGATGCTCCATCTCCACAATAGATATGATAGTATCTGTCTTATAAATTTGGGAGAGTTAACTGAGATAATAAATGGAAAATTCTTATCCTAGTGCTTTTTCCTGTAGTAGGTCTGATATGTGTTACTTATTCATTGGAAGTAGCAGGTTAAATGTAAATTATTTTCTTTCTATAAAACCTTCACCTTCACAGAAGGAAGTAATAAAAATAATACTAAGAATAATGAAGTGGAGAATATCCTATATTAGAAATTGAAGGAAATTGAACTATTTGATCATCTTATTCTTTATTCTTCAGTACTGAAGTGAGGACATCGCTGCACTGCTTTTCTAGTTTAACATAAAGAGAAGTACTGGAACTATTGAAAGCAGGAGATAAATTGTAGTTATCTTAATCTGACTCCTTGATAAATGAATAGACCACAATATCAGCAATGCTTCAAGAATATTTTGGATTTGTTTGATAGAATTTGAAAGAAAACAGGAAAGATTAGCTCATATGTTCTTGCAACTGAATGAAAACAGTTTCTTTTCTATCTCTATTTTCTTTTCTGATTCACTCACCGTTATATATGCTGACTTTGCTTTGGCAAATAAATTCTTAAATTCACCTCTGTCATCTTTCCATTTCATTTTTTGTGAACTTAGATAGCTGTGAACTTGTACTGAAGTCAAAGTCTATATCCAAATAATATGACCAGCTTCACTCAGTTCATAAAGAATGGAGCAGGTGGCTACATATCCAATCTTCAAATGCAGGAGAAACGTATTAAGTATCAACTCAGTTTCTCATATTACCTCTTCAGTGGAATAGCAATATTTTTTCTAAGAAATTCTAATATATAGCTTTCTCAATTTTCTAGATGTGCTTATTTTCTGTTATAAAAAAACCTATGAATCAAATCATTGTTTTTAAGCCAATACAAAAGGCTCACTAAATTGCCCTCACAGTTATACCCCTTATGATAAATAAAACACAACTGCCTTACTATGTCTTTCATATTGGGGTTCTTAAATTAGTAAATAGTTGTAAAGTAATTTCTGGATACATTCTTCCATCAGGAGATGGTGATACTAAAATTCATAAGCTGAAAGCTTATAATTGGATATATTAACTTCTTTTTCATTTTGTTTTCTTTAACTCTTTACCCCCCACATACCATTTTTTGAGGTATCTTCTAGCAAAGGATAGGGTCCAACCCATAAATTAAAGGAACCACATCATCATCTCTAAACTCTAAAAAAATGCTGATTTAAGTAATTTTGAAACTGGATTTTCTAATTATCACTCCCTGTTTTGTTCCGCTCACAGAATATATAATGATTCTGCATATTAAACCATCCTCTTCATTTAAACCTCCCACTTTTTCTTATGATTCTAACATTAAACATAGAATGTGAGGGCTGGAGATTTAGCTCAGTGGTTCTGCTGCCTGCCTGGCAAATGTGAGGACCTGCGTTCGATCCCCAGTACCAAAAAAAAAAAAGAATGTGAGCATCTTTCTGTCATAAATATTATCAGTGTTTTCTCATAAACATATAACCCATTAAAAATAAGCAAATATGTATTAGGAAATAGTAGGCAAGTATTTTACATTTTTTTCAGATTCAGATATTGATATTTATTAGTCCTGTTGCTTAAAATGCTATGACTGATTCTGACCTTTTAAAGACTCAGCATAAACTGATACATGTTTATTTTTCAGGATTGATTTAAACCTTGTACATTTCTCCCAGTTTTTTTTTTTTGACACCCCTACTGAAGCATTTAGCTGGGCTACAGCAGTGGGAGATAGCAGCACTTTACATGAGCACTGGACTTAAAAATGATCCATTGGGCCTATGTTCATTTGCTCCCTGAATTTTATTCATCAGTGTATTACTAATACCTCACTATCATCTTATATAGTAGTGTTTATAATTATTTTTTGCCACAAACTTGGTGATATGTTAAGGTTTGCAAAATAAGAATTTAAAATAAGACCTTGAAATGCGAATATATATATAGTTTAGTATATAATAAATTTAAGTTTAAATTCTTTTTTAAATGTCTTAAAATATACATAACATAAAATTTATCATTTTACCATACTTAAAAGTACATTTCATCATTTATCTTTTGAACTACTAGTTAATAGTGCCATAAAAATTTTTCCAAAGAAATATAAAAGTGGCCTGATACAAAAAGTGCTGCATGATTATAATTTATATTTATTTTTATTAGTGCATGTTTATAATACACAATTATTATATTCATCATGGAGAGTTGGTACATATATATAAAATATATCTTTTTCTTTTTATTTCCTTTTCGCCTCTTCCACCTCTCTCCTCCCTCCATTTCTTGATCTCTTCTTTTTCAAAATATCTCCTATTTTCTATTATTTTATTTTGCTCATTAAGTTATTTATATTTTGGGTTTCTCCTAAAAGAGAAACCATAGGATATTTAATCTTATGTATGTGCTATATTTCACTTAATATTGTTTTCTCTCAAAATGTGTTCATATTTTTAAAAATGACTGAAGTTTATCTTACTTTTTAGCACAGTAGTACTCCACTGTGCAAACAGACCAAGTTTTTTATCCATTCATCTGTTGATGGACATATAGGCCATTTCCAAAATTTAGCAGTTATGAGTTGTGCTGTAATAAATATAGGTATGTATATATTATAGTAATATGATGTCTTTACTTCCTTCTGGAAGATACTTAGAAGAATAACTAGATAAAATTGAATTTTTATTTTCAGTTTTTAAGGAATGCTATACTGATTTCCATAGTGGATGTACCAGTTTACATTCCTACCAACAAGGTAAAAACAAAATAGAGGTAGGAATAAAGCTTTACTAGCTTTATTTTTATTTGATTTCTTGATGATAGCTGTTTTCTCTAGAGTAAGAAGCAATTTCATTGCTGTTTTACTTTGCATTTCTATAATGGCCAGAGATGTTGTATTTATATATTCAATTCAGTTGCCAATCATTTTGATTGGGTATTTTATTTTGTGGTGTATAAAATTTTTGAGTTTTTATTTATATTAAATATTAGTCCTATATCAAAGGAGTAGCTAGTAAAGTTGTTTTCCATTTTGTAGATTGTCTGTTGATTTTTCCTTTGCTTGTGGACAAGTTTTTAATTTAATATGATTCCATTTGTTGACTCTTGATTTTTTTTTAACAGAACAGCAATTTTGCAATCTATGTTCTGTTCAAAAGTCCTTGCCCATGCTTATTTTTTAAAAGAATTTTACTTATTTTATCTTCCAACAGATTGTTTCATTTTAATATTTAGATCTTTGATCCATTTTTATTTTATTTTAATATATGATGAGAGATATTCCTAGAATCAGTCTTCTGCATATGTACAGTCAGTTTTCCCAGCACCATTTGTTAAAGAGGCTATCTTTTTTCCAGTGTATGCTTTTGGCCCCTTTGTCAAAGATCAGATGGCCAAATATACCTAGGGCCATTTCTGCATCCTCTACTCTGTTTTATTGATCTACATGTCTGTTTTTGTGCTAGTACTATGCTATCTTTATCATGGTAGCTTTGTAATGTTGACTGAAATCTGAGATTGTGATTCTTCCTGCTTTGCTCTTGGATTGACAAGGATTGCTCCCTCTTTCTTTCTTTCTGTACTGGGGATCGAACTCAGGACTTGCACTTGCAAGACACCACTGAGCTAAATCTTGGGTCCTACAAGGATTACTCTTTACCGTACTGGGTCTCTTGGTCTCATAGAAATTTGAAGATTGTATTTTCTACTTCTATGAACAATGCTGTGGTAATTTTCATTGGAACTGGATTAAATCTATATATGAGTTCTGGTAGTATGGCCATTCTGACAGTATTCTTTCTGCATATCCAGGAACAGGAGATACTTTTTCATTTTCTGATGTCCCCTTCATTCTCCTTTTTCAGAGAATTGTTGTTTTTATTATAGAGGTCTTTCACTTCATTTGTTAATTCCATATATTTAATTTTTCCTGAAGCTATTGTGAATGGTATTGCATTCCTAATTTTTTTGGTGGGTTAATTATTGGTGCAAAGGAATACTATTGAATTTTTGTTTTGTTTTTGTATGCTGCAACTTTGAGAAATTTGTTTACTAGTTCTAGAAATCTTTTGGTGGAATTTTTGGGTCTTCTATATAAAGTATCATGGTATCTGCTTTCATATCATATACATATCCTTTTAATTTATTTCTCTTGCCTGATTGCTCTGGCTAAAATTTTGAGTACTATATTGAATAGTAGAGGTGATAGTGGGTATCCTTGTGTTGTTCTTCACTTTGAAGAAAAGCTTTCATTTTTTCCACATATAATGTGCTGTTGGTAGTAGGTTTGTCATAAATGGCTTTTGTCAGGTTGAGATAAGGTCCTCCTATACTTATTTCTTGTGAGCTTTTATCATGAATAGATGTGAATTTTGTCAAATAATTTTTCTGTATCTATTGAGATAATCATCTGAAGGTTTTCTCCTGTTCATGTGGTGTATTACATTTATTGATTTGCATATGATGAAATTTACTTGATTGATATATATGATCTTTTTAACAATTTCCTGCATTTTTTTGTTAGTATCTTTTTTGGAATTTTTGCATCTGTGTCCATTAAATAGATTGGATTATAGGTTTTTTTAGTTGAATTCATATCTAGTTTTGGACTCAGGGTAATGTTGGTACAAGGAATGAGTTTGACAGTACTTCTCTTTCAATTACATTAAAGTGTTTGAGAAGTATTTGTGTTAGATCGTCTCTGAATATTTGGTAGAATTTAGTGGTGAATCAATTAGGTTGAGAGCTTGTCTTAGATGTTAGGTTTTCAATTTAATTTTGTTATTTATTTATTTTTTTATTTTTTTTTTATTGAGTTTATTGGTACATTTAGGGATACAGTACAGTTACATTCATTGTTGGGATCATGTACCTTTACATGGCAAATCTTGATTCTCATTTTTTTCCCCTTACCTCTGCCCTCCCTTCACCCCCTCCTCCCCTCCCCATCTACAAACACTTTATTTTCATCTTTTCATTCTCTCACATTTTTTTCTTTTCCCTTTTTGTTCTTCCCCTACGTATCACACCTTCCCTACACCTTTAGCTCCTTTCCTCCCATTTCTAAATGTCAGTAATCTTATTAGAATCTTATGCATTGTTGCAGAATATTCACACCAGGGAAACTATTTGGTATTTACACATGTGGGACTTATTTATTTCACTTAGGAGTATATCTTCAATATGTATCCATTTTCCTATGAATGAATCTATTCTCTCGCTCTTTATGGCTGAGTAATATTCCATTTTATAGAAAAACCACAACTTCTTTATCCAGTTTCCAACGGATGGGCAAATAGGTTGTTTCCAAGATTTAGCTATTACAAACTGTGCCGCTATAAACATGGGTGCACATACTTCTCTGTGATATGATTCTTTTAGTTCTCTTGGAAAGATACCCAACAGAGGGATGGCTGGGTCAAATGGAACCTCCAGTCCAAGCTCTTTGAGGTATCTCCATATTGATTTCCATAGTGGTTGCACTAGTCTGCACTCCCACCAACAATGGAGGAGGGTTCCTTTCTCCCCACAACCCCGCCAACATTTGTTATTGTGTGATTTCTTGATAGCAGCCATTCTTTGTGGGGTGAGGTGGAATCTCAGTGTTGTTTTCATCTGCATCTCTCGAATGACCAGTGATGTGGAACATTTTTTCATATATTTTCTTGCTGCTTTCACTTCTTTGTATGAGAAATGTCTGTTCATTTCGGATGCCCATTTTTGGATCGGGTCTTTATATTTGGGGGGACTGATTGTTTTGAGTTCTTTATATATCCTTGATAATAGTCCTTTGTCTGAGGTACAGCTGGTAAAAATTTTTTCCCACATTGTAGATTGTCTCTTAGTTCTGCTAATGGTTTCTTTTGAAGTACAGAAGCTTTTTAGTAAGATGAGATCCCAGTTGTTGATTCTTTCTGCTAGTTCCCGTGCTACTGAGGATTTGTTCATAAAGTCTTTTCCTATACCAATGTCTTCCAGAGTTCTGCCTAACTTACTTTCCAGCAAGTTTAATGTTTCTGTTTTAATATTTAGATCTTTAATCCATTTGGATTTTAATTTAGTGCATGGCGAAAGATAAGGGTCTAATTTTAATCTGTGACAGGTTGATATCCAGTTTTTCCAACACCATTTATTAAAGAGGCTATCTTTCCTCCACTGAGGATGGTGAGCTCCTTTGTCGAAGATGAGGTAGCTGAGTACATCTGCATTTGTTTTTGTGTCTTCCAGTCTGTTCCATTGATCCTCAGGCCTATTTCTTTGCCAGTACCATGCTGATTTTATCACAGTGGCTTTGTAGTATAGTTTCAAATTGGGAATTGTTACACCTGGTGCCATGTGACTGTTGCCTATAATGGCTTTTGCTATTCTAGGTCTCTTGTGGTTCCAAATGAATTTTTGGATTCTTTTTTCTAGTTCTGTGAAATATAGTGTTGGAATTTCAATTGGCATTGCATTGAATGTATATAGCAGTTTCGGTAGTATGGCCATTTTCACTATGTTGATTCTTCCTACCCAGGAGCAGGGGATATCTTTCCATTTTTTTATATCCTCTTCGATTTCTTTTTTCAGAGTGCTGTAGTTTTCAGTGTAGAGATCTTTTGTTTCTTTTGTTAGATTGATTCCTAGATACTTCATTTTTTTGGATGCTATTGTAAAAGGAATTTTTTCCCTTATTTCTCTTTCTGTCTGTCTGTTATTTGTGTATAGAAAGGCTATTGATTTTTGGGTATTCACCTTGTATCCAGATACTTTACTGAATCTGTCAATTAAGTCTAGAAGTTTTTTGGTGGAGTTTTTTGGATCTTCAATGTAGAGTATCATATCATCAGCAAATAATGATAGTTTAACTTCTTCCTTTCCTATCTTTATTGCTTTAATTTCTTTCTCTTGTCTAATTGCTGTGGCTAATGTTTCCAGAACTATATTGAAGAGAAGTGGCGATAGTGGGCATCCTTGTCTTGTTCCTGATTTTAACATGAAGGTTTTCAGTTTTTGGCCATTCAATATGATGTTGGCTGATGGTTTTTCATAAATAGCCTTTATTAAATTGAGGTATAGACCATCTATTCCAATTTTTTGCAGGGTTTTTATCATGAATGGGTGTTGAATTTTATCAAATGCTTTTTCTGCATCTATTGAGAGGATCATATGGTTTTTGTCCTTGACTTTGTTAATATAATGTATTACATTCACTGACTTTCGTATGTTGAACCACCCTTGCATCTCTGGAATAAATCCGACTTGGTCATGATGGATGATCTTCTTAATAATCCTCTGTATTCTGTTTGCTAGTATCTTATTAAGGATTTTTGCATCTATATTCATTAAGGAGATTGGTCTGTAGTTCTCCTTTTTGGTTGTATCTTTCTCTGGTTTGGGAATCAGAGTGATACTTGCTTCCAGGAATGAATTTGGAAGTATAGCTTCTCTTTCAATTTCATTGAAAAGTTTGAAGAGTAATGGTAGTAGTTCTTCTCTAAATGTCTTGTAAAATTCAGCAGTGAATCCATCAGGGCCTGGGCTTTTCTTTGTTGGTAAGTTTTTAATTACATTTTCAATTTCACTGATTGTGATTGGGGTGTTTAAAATGTTTTTATCTTCTTCGTTCAACTTTGGTAATTCATAAGTATCTAGAAATCTGTCCATTTCTTCTGTGTTTTCCATTTTATTAGAGTACAGGTTCTCAAAGTAGGTGTTCATGATCCTCTGGATTTCTTTCGGATCTGTTGTGACTTCGCCTTTTTCATTCCTAATTGCATGGATCTGAGCCTTTTCTTTCCTTTTTTTGATAAGATTAGCTAAGGGTTTGTCAATTTTATTTATTCTTTCAAAAAACCAGCTCTTTGTTTCATTTATTTTTTGTATCGTTTTCTTAATTTCAATTGCATTGATTTCTGCTCGGATCTTTATAATTTCCTCTCTTGTTCGAGCTTTGGGTTTTTCTTGCTCTTGTTTTTCTAGGAGTCTAAGTTTCATCGTTAAGTTGTTTATTTGAGCCCGCTCTGTTTTCCTAGTGTGGGCATTCAATGTTATGAATTTTCCACGTAGAACTGCTTTCATTGTGTCCCAAAGATTCCTGTATGTTGTATTGGCATTCTCATTTATTTGTAAAAACTGTCTAATTTCTTCTTTAATTTCCTCTGTAATCCATTGATTGTTTAGGAGAGTGTTGTTCAGTTTCCATGTGCTTGTGAAGTTTCTATAGTTTCTTGTGCTATTGATGTCTAGTTTGATTGCACTATGATCTGATAATAAACAGGGGATGACTTCAATTTTTTTGCATTTATTTAGACCTGTTTTGTGAGCCAGTATGTGGTCTATTTTGGAGAATGATCCATGTGCAGCCGAAAAGAATGTATATTCTGGTTTTTGGGGGTGGAATACTCTATAAACATCTATTAAGTCCATGTGTTCCAAAGCTTGGTTCAGTTCTATTATTTCATTGTTGATTTTCTGCCTAGTAGATCTGTCAATTTGTGATAGTGGGGTATTTAAATCCCCCACTACAATTGTATTAGTGCTTATTTGGTTTTTCATGTTACTTAATATTTGTTTTATATAGTTGGGGGCATTTATATTTGGTGCATATATGTTTATGATTGTCAGCTCTTCCTCTTGAATTGTTCCCTTTACAAGGATGTAGTGTCCTTCTTTGTCTCTCTTAATGAGTTTTGGTTTGAAATTTACTTTATCTGAGAATAAGATTGCTACCCCTGCTTTTTTCTGGACTCCTGACGCATGGAGAATTGTTTTCCATCCTTTCACTTTCAGTCTATGGACTTCCTTTTGCACTAGGTGTGTTTCTTGTATACAACATATTGTTGGATTTTGCTTCTTAATCCATTCTGCCAATCTGTTTCTCTTGATTGGTGAATTGAGGCCATTAACATTGATGGTTACAACTGATATATTTTGACTTATTCTTGTCATGTTTTTGTCCATTTGTTGACTCTTTTTACTTTTTCTCCCATCTCCTTTTAGTTTCTTGCCTTGCCTATTTGATTTGGTCTGTTGGGCCTCATGTTATTGTGAATTTCGTTGTCCTTTTCTAGGATATTGTTTAGAATTCCTTGCAGTGCTGGTTTGGTGTTCATGAAATTTCTCAGGTGCTCTTTGTCGTGGAAGTATTTTATTTCCCCATCTATTTTGAAAGAGAGTTTTGCAGGATACAAAAGTCTAGGTTGGAGATTCTTTTCTTTTAGGACTTGGAATACCTCACTCCAGGCTCTCCTTGACCTAAGGGTTTGTGTTGAAAAGTCTGCTGTGATTCTAATGGGCTTCCCTTTGCATGTGATTTGTTTCTTTTCTCTTACTGCTTGTAGTATTTTGTTTTTCTGTTGGATTTCTGGAATCTTGATTATTATATGTCTAGGTGTAGATTTTTTTTGATCGTGGCTAGTTGGGGTTCTATATGCCTCACTTATCTGTATGTCTAATTCTTCCCTTCTGTTTGGGAAGTTTTCTGTCATTAATTCTGTGAAGAGCTTTTTTATATCATTTGTGTTTTCTCCTGTTTTTTCATGAATTCCTATCAGTCTTATGTTATTTTTCTTTGTATCGTCTAGGAGTTGTTGGATTGATTTCTCATGATCCCTTACTGTTTTTAATAGACCTCTTTTTTCACGGTCACTGACTGCTATCCTATCTTCTATATCTGAAATTCTATCTTCGCAATCTTTTATTCTGTTTCGTACACTTTCAATAGAGTTTTTAATCTCCTGGATATCTGTTTGAATCTGTTTTATGGATTCCATTTCTTTCCTCTGTTGGGCATTCATTGTTTCCATGTCTTTCTTATGCTGAGTCTTCATGGCTTCTATCACAGTCTTGAGCTCATCTATTTTTTTCTCAGTTTCTGCTCTAGAGTCTCGAATCATGACTTCTATTTTGCTCATCATCTCTCTGGCTAGCTGGGAAATTATTTCTGATTTGAATTTTTCTAGAGCCTGATTGATCAATTTTGTTACCTCCTGTGCTATGGGTCCAGGGAGTCCTGTTGGTTCACTATCAGACTTTTCATCCTCATTTGTCCTACTATTTGCTATTGGTGAACTGGATATTTGTTTTTGTGTCTTGCTTAAGTGTTTTCTCATTTTTATTTTTATTGTTGGGTTGTCCTTCTTTAATTTCTGGGTATTACTTAAATCTTCCTAATATAGTTGCGTTTTAGCTTTTGAGTTTCTAATGACTCATAGACATTCTCGTTTTCATAATATCAGAGAAAACAACTCTTTAAATCAATCACCACTCTTTGTCCCAATTGATACATTCAGCAGCCCAATAGGATCAGGCACAGCTTGCCAACTGACCACTTATGGTAGTCATTAATGTATCACCTTTAACTCATGTGAATTAGATTAATTTCAAGAAGCAGCTCATAGTATGTTTGCAGTGAATATTCTTTTCAATATGGCATCTTTACCATTTAGGATGGGGGGTTCGACTTAGAACAAGAGGATTAGATAAGTGAAAGAATTAGAGCAGGTTTGAAGTGAATCCAGAGGTTGTAGAATTACCTTACTATCTTTACAAAGCTATTAAGTTCAGGGGGGATAGAGAGAGTGCAGGAATAAGGACAGGAATATATCCCCTTAACAGTAACAGGCGCTTGCCTTCCCTTGAAGGTACAGAGCCATGAGTGAGGTAAAATGACTGGAGAAAAGAACATAAAGAGAAACCCGTCCTAAAAACAAAAAATAAAAAAAGAAGTCTGAGTTCTTCAGGAACTGGAATAAAAAGGGAGATGAGGGACACTATGGTGGAGCAAGAGACTGAGTTGGAGAGACAGGACAGAAAAAAGAAAGAAATTTTAGGGTGGAAAGAGGAAAAAAGAGACAAGAGAGAGGGAAAGAAAAAGAATTTGAAGGTCCTCTTTCAGGCTATCTCTGATCTCATATTATACCACATGCACAGTCATATGCGGAACCCAATCCCCTGGTTATAGCTAGCCAATGGCTGTTCCTCACGACTGAGACTGAACACAATCTACAAAGCCTAACTTTAGTTTCCTTACCCTCAGGGTTGAACTCCACTCCGTTCTATTACAGGTTTCCCCTGCCCTTTCTTTAAAGATGATCAAAGTTCGGAGCTCAGAAAACTACCCTTCATGGGAACCTATGCCTCTGCAGAGTTGGTCTAAGGACTGGCCCGATCAGGAGTTTTGAGAACGGGGGGGGGGGTCGTGTGGGTGTTTCAAGGGCGCCCGCGCGGCTACCTTCCTTCCTGGGTCTGTTGTCGCGCAGGCCGGGAGCTCACGCGCACGCCGCCGGGTGATCGCAGACAGGCAGGCAGGCAGGCAGCTGAAAAAAACCCCCTCTGGGGTCCTTGGGTCTTTCCTGGGTCTGTTGTCGCGCAGGCCGGGAGCTCGCGCGCACGCCGCCGGGTGATCGCAGACAGGCAGGCAGGCAGGCAGCTCTAATTTTGTTATTTAATTACTGCCACAATTTCATTGTCTGCTATTGGATTATTGGGGTTTTTTTTTCAACTTTTTGGTTTAATTTTGATAACTAGTATACACATAGGAATCTATTCATTTCTTCTAGATTCCCCACTTTATTCAACCATAGGTTTTTTTATGTAATAAGTAATAATCTTCTGGATTCCGGTGGTGTCTATTGTGATTTAAAATTTTTCATTTCTAGTTGCATTACTACAGGTCTTGTCTTTGCTTCTTTTGGTAAGATTGTAAAGGATTTGGTAAAGGATTGTCTATTTAGTTTATTTTTTCAACGAATTTCAAAGAAATTTTTGTTTTTCTGATATGAGCATTCATAGCTATAAACTTTCCTCTTAGGGCTACTTCATCATGGTGCATGGGTCTGGTGTGTGTACTGGCATTGTTATTTGACTCTAGTAACTCTCTAATTTATTCCTCAATTATTTTGTGTAACCCATTAATTATCCAAGAGCATATTATTTAATGTCCACGTGTTTGCATTACTTCTGTGATTTCTTTTCCCATTGATTTCTAGTTTCATTGAAATATGAACTGATTAAGTGGTATAATTTTTATTGTCTTGTACTTACTTATGCATGCTTATGGGCTAGAATGTGGACTCTAGGAAATAGTTCCATGTGTTGTTGAGAAGAATGTATATTCTATTGTTGGATAGAATACTCTGTAGATAACTATCGAGTTTATTTGTTCAAAGGTGTGGTTAACTTTGATATTTCTTTGTTGATATTTAGTCTAGTTGTTTTGTTATTTGTGACAGTGGAGAGCTGAGGTCTGTGATCTTTAATGTTCAGTAGTGTTTGTTTTATAAAGTTCATTGTATTGATGTTCAGTCCATATATGTTTATGATTTCTCTCTTCCTGTTGGATGTGTTATGACTTTCTTTGTCTGTTATGATTAGTTCTGGCATGAAGTACAGTTTTTATGATTATATGATAGATATTCCTTGTTTTCAGGCTATAGTTGCGTGGAATACTGTTTTCCATCCTTTGAATTTTAGTCTGTAAATTTGGGGGGAATACATTTTTTTATATGGCATATGATTGGGTTTTATTTTTTATCCAATCTGCCAATCTTTGTCTTTGGATTGTGGGTTAAGTCTCTTTGCATTGAGAGTTATTACAGAAAAGTATTTACTTATTCCTGTCATTGTATTATTTTCCCATTGCTATTTTTCCCCTTATGTTTAACTGTTCACTTTGATTGATGTATTAGTTCCACTAGATATTTTGGTAGCATTGGCTTTATTATCTCTTTCTAGGTTAGTTTTGGGAATTTTTTCAGTACTTGTTTGGTGGTCATGAATTTTCTTAAGGTATTTCTTTCTTGTGGAAAGACCTTATTTTTCCATCAAGTTTGATAGATAATTTTGAAATTTCTTTCCTTTAAGACCCTGAAAAGTTTTACTTCAAGCTCTTCTAGTCTTTAAAGTTTGTGTTGAGAACTCTGCTGTAATTCTTCTAATGGCTTTATCTTTATAAATAATTTTTTGCTTCTCTCTAACAGCTTTTAAGATTCTATCCTTCTGTTAAAGTTCTGGCATTGGGGCCTGGGATTTAGCTCAGTGGTGCTGTATTTGCCTTGCAAGTGCAAGGTCCTGAATTTGATCCCCGGTACCACAAAATAAATAAATAAATAAAGTAAGTTCTGGGAATCAACTATAGTGTGCCATGAAAAAAGATCTTTTCTGATCAGGGTTATATGGGGTTCTATATGCTTCACTTATCTTCATGTTAAATTCTTTCCCCATTCTTCAAAAGTTTTCTGCTATTGTTTTTGTAAACATATTTGTATATCATTTGTGCTTCTGATTTTTCAGTGAACCTTTTTATTGTCCTTTTCATTGTCTAGCAGCTGTTGGATAACTTTTCCATGATCTCTTGTTGTTTTTAAGGCTTTAAATATATAATCACCTGCATTGCACTATTTTCTAGTTCTGACATTCTTCTTTGAAATTAATCAGTTCTGCTTCCCACATATTCAATAGAATTTTTTTCAATCTCCTAGATTTCTGTTGAATAACTTCATGGATTCAAATTCATCTTTATCTATGTACTGGGTGTTCATGTTTTATATAATTTTGTTTAGCTCAGCCAGCTTTATTAGTGTCTTCTGTAAGCTCATCAGTCATTTAGTATATAAAAGTCCACTATCTGTTTAGTTATATCATCTTTGAGCTCACAGAAAATCTTATTGATCTGGTGTGTGTGTGTGTGTGTGTGTGTGTGTGTGTGTTCTTTTATAACTTGGCATAATTCAACAGTTTAGCTTTTGATTTCATCCTCACTGATGCCTCACTAATCAGCATTGGGGGATTTGGGAGTTTTAGGAAGAATTTTATTGCCCCGTTTTTTGTCTTTTTGTTTTTTTTTTTTTAATTTCTATGGTTTTTCTTTTGTGCTGTGGTTTGAGGGTTGATTACAATGGAAACACTTTGTTGCTCATATGGAGAACTTTTTAGTTAATATCTGCTTTACAGTGTGGGTGTGGGTAACTATAGGCTTTTTCCTGTGTCCCAAGATTGGCAAACCTCTATTAGTTTGAGGAGAGAGTACAGTAAGTTGTCCCAGCACCCAGTTCTCCAGAAATGAACTACAGTATTGTTGATGACACAAACACAAAACAGATACTGCATAAAAACCCCAATTAAAAACAACAACTATTTTACCCTGGCAAAAACAATATAATGAGCAACAATAAGAGATCCAAAAATAAACCGGATATTGACATACCATAAGAATCAATGAAAGTTACCACTGGACCACTCTTAACAATAGAAAAGAGACCTTCGATAGTGATATAAACAAAAAGACAAAGCAAATATCAGCATACATTAAGTATCTACTAACTGTAACAATTATACCATTATTGATATCAATCATGAATAGAAAATAATTCAACAATAATAAAAAATTAATAAATCTTAATGTGGAGGGGTTGAGGAGGGGGAAATTAAAGAAATAATTTTTGAAAAAGGAAAGAAAGATGAGAGAAAAATATCAAAATGATTCCTATCCGGGTGTGGTGGCACACACCTGTAATCCCAGCACTCGGGAGGCTGAGGCAGGAGAATTGCTGTGAGTTCAAGACCAGCATGGGCTACATAGTGAGTTGCAGGTCAATCTCAACTACATAGTGAGACCCTGTCGCAAAAAAAACAACAACAAAAAAAAGGGATTCTATTTTTTTCCTCTTTTTAAAATATCTATTTTTTTAGCAAAACATTTATTGGTACATTTTAGATATACATGATGATTACACTTATCACAGGGAATTTGCACCTGTGATTGTATTAAAGAGTAAAATAAAATTAATAGATTTAGATTACAGTAACCAAAAATGATAATCACAAAAAGAAAAAAAAAAACGAAAGCACAAGAAAGAAAAGAAAAGAATCCCAAACTCCAAAAAAATCAATGAAGAAAAAGAGAAATGGCTTTAAAAAACCTTCCTCTGTGTTTTTGGATGAGTGAGTCACTTAAGTCCTATTTTGTTTCTACTCTCATGTTTTTAGGTGTGAATGCTGAGTCCTTCCCTGCTGCTCGCACTGGGTGTGGTCAGTGTTATGATGTCCACCCTAGGGGTATATTCACTCCAACCACTTCCAATTTCCACATCTTTTTTCCTACCCCAAGTCACAACTTTCTCTGTGCTGGTTTGATTTTTTAAAAAATTTACAATAATAGGAAACTTTTTTGCTGTCCTGGTTCATTGTTTTTTCCCCTAGGTGTTAAACTTCTCCCAGTTTACCTTGTATTAGTGGAGACAGAGACTCATTAGCATTAGTGTTCTTTGTTCTTTTCTCCACATTGTGTTCAATTTCTCCAGTTTTCCTGTAGTTCCTAATTTTCCGATCAACTCTATTCTCAGAGATCACTTCTTTTTTCTTCATTATGTTGTTTGCCAGGTGTCTTGATTCCAGGTCTCAGAGGAGCTGGTTTTTTCTGATCTTTGCCCTGCTATCTTTAATTCCCTGTTTCTTATAAATTTAACACCATTTTATTTTTTATGATAAAGCTTATAACTCTTATAACATCTTTGAGATTTGTGCAACAGAATTGCCTTGTGGTGAAATGGCACACAACTCTGGAGCTATTCTGTCCACATATGAATTCCAGCTTCCTCTTACTAACTGTGTAAGCTTTGGTAAATTCTAAACTGAGTACCTCATGTTCCTTATCTGTAAAACAAGTATAAGGAAGCCTATTTCATAGAGGAATTAGGGCATTAAAATGAGTTATTTGTGAAGTGCTTAAAATGGTACCTGGCAGTATTCCACAGGCATTGGATAAATAATTAAATTTTTAAAAATAGGTTTTTTTAAATGATTGAACTCCTTTTTTTTTTTTAGCTTTGATTTTTGTTGTTGTTTCCCTTTTGAGACAGGGTCTCACTAGGTAGTTCAAGCTCATCTTGAAGTCATGGTGATCCTCCTGCCTCAGCCTCCGGAGTAGTGGGTTTACAGGTGTGTTCACAATGCCTGGCTTCATTTATCTAATGGCCAGAGATGTTGAACATTTTAAAAATGTATTTATTGGCCATTTGTACTTCTAAAAAATGTCTGTCCATTTCAGTTGCCCATTTTTGATTGGCTCCTTTATTTATTTCTTTGTGATTTGTTGTTGTTGTTGTTGTTGTTCTGGGGACCAAACTCAGGATCTTTTGACTGTGAGCCAGGTGGCAGAACCACTGAGCTGAATCCTCAGCCCTCTTTATGGATTTTTGAGACGAGGTCTCACTATGTAGTTTCAGGCTGACCTTGAACTCACTATGTAATCCAGATGGCGTCAGATTTATAGGGAAAAAAATGATGAACCTTGAGACCTTCATGTTAAATAAAATAAAACAGACACACAGGCTTAAATATTACATGGTTTGTCTTACATGTAAAACCCAAAATGTAAAGAGCAAAATAAAAGCAAATAATAAAAAATAGGTTTATCCTCTGTGAAAGGGAAGAAGACCAAGAGATGGGGGAACTGAATTAAGATGTATTAATATAAGAAACAAGCATAGGGTCGACAGTGTACCAGTTCCCCAACGACTATAATCATTATGTATTTCAGGGGAGGGATTTAGCTCAGTGGTTCCACTGCCTTCCTTGGAAGGGCAAAGTACCGAGTTCGATCTCTGGTACAAA
>NW_022900940.1:25491723-25545604 GCF_012274545.1 Fukomys damarensis | reverse complement strand
TGTATCGATAAAAATAAAAAATTTAAAATCCACCCCCAAATAATTGAAATGAAATATGTACTCAGTTAATTCTTCTCTGTTGTGAATAGAGTTCTTGTTTCATTTTCTTGGATTGCAGGGACCAAACAATAATCTCACAGCATCTTTAAGAATATTGAAATTCAGGTTGACTTACCTGAGTTACACGGCAGCAGAAATGGAACTCAAGCTCAGTTGTTATGACTATAAAAACTGGGTGTTTATATTATTATATGTAAGCATATTGAGCATAATTGTATTGAGCCATTCTCTTTTCATTTTCATAAGAATAGCAAGTTTGTAATAGTATCTATAAACTTCAAGACCTCTAAGATTTTATTAATCTACTGTTTCAATTCAGCCAGCTTAAGTTTTTGTTTTTTTTTTTGTTTTTGTACCGGGGATCAAACTCAGGACCTTGAGCTTAGGACACGGGCCCAGTGCCACTCAGCTAAATCCCCAGCCCCAGATAGATTAATTTTAAATAAGATTTTTCAAAGTTGGATAAAGGTTTGAATATCTCTTCTTCATTTAGCAATTAACTTTTTTCTTGGTTTTGGAGCTCTTCATGCTGTCATTAAAATTTAGGATTTATTTATTTCATTTCCTTGTAACATTTCCAGATATTATTATTAATATTATTATTATAAATATAGGTATAGATATTGGTATCCTAGTGCCAGGGTTTGTTTGTTGTCTTTCTCTACTATTGGATCCCAAACTTGCTGGTCATCACATTCTGTTGTAAAGCTTAAAAATTTATATTTCTGAGCTTACTTACTGGGTAGTATTCTTAGAATCAATATTTTTAAATAATATTGATTATGACCTTCTTGGTGTAGCTCAAGAACCATTGTATGGAAATATTTTCTCCTTAAATACTTATTTTCTCTGTGTTACTGGAATCAGCTAATAATGTTTATAAATTTGTATTATGTTTATCGTGCCTATTTTATGGTATACCTGAATGTGTTTATGAGTTATGTATATTAAAGAAGTTAAGCAAATGTTGAGCAAAATCGTCAACACTATACTCTCTTGACCTTTTCAACATTTTCCTCCCTTTGGTGTGCCTCATGTTCTCCTTCCTGTGAGAGCAGGAACTGTCACTTTTTCCTCTTCTCAAAATCTTATTTCAGATCCATTACACTAAATGGTTGCTGTATTGGTAATATAAAAATTGTATCCTAGAAGATGTCACTTCAGTAATGGACAAACCTAATGTATCAGGCAGGGATTGCTTAAAAAAAAATCACAGCACACAGAAGTTATCTGTTCCATCTTTCTAGGAAAAGAGCTTCAGGTAGTCACATAGCAAATATATGATAAAATCTAGATTAATAAAAAGATTATCTAGTAACCTGTGATTTTTCTATTTTCTCTGCTAACGAACACTTAGGTTTGTATCCCCCAACATTGTATGGAATACAGATTCAAAAATTAGGCAACCTGTTTTGATACTTTCCAGTATTACAGCCCAACTTTGGAATTATACTGTAAATATTTATTATTTTGTTTCAGCCTAATTCCTCCTACAGAGGTCATTGGATTTTGGTATTATCTTTCAGCCTTATGTAAAGGATCACACTAACTAGAGGTAGCTTATTTTATTCAAATTTTTATTGGATCACACTTTCCAGTGGCATGGAAAATGGAGGATTATAAGTTGTTTTGATTTTAAAGTCCTGATGAATTAGAGTAAACAACATTCCTATTTATTTATAAACAACAATAACAATGAATGTAACTGTACTGTATCCCTAAAATGTACCAATAAACTCAATTAAAGCTGAAAAAAAACCAACAATAAAACAGATTTTAAAAGCGACATTTGCTTCTAGTATTCAATAATTTATATAACATTTCTAAAGTTGATTATATTAACCCATGTTAAAGATATGAACAAAAGAAGCATTAGTAGGAAGCTAGGAAGACTAAAGCTCTACATTCTGTGGTGCCCATGAATGTGATACCACTATCCTACTTTGTATCAAAGGATCAAGAATGTTCTGTCTAGATTACTGGTTTCTATTGCAGAAATCCAATTTAAGGAAGACAAGATATCCTTGTGATTAACTTTCTATTGAATTACATTAAGTAAAAATAATCCACTTAACAGCAGAAAAAAGAAATAGCTTTGCACAATAGTAAATAGAATGATGCATCAGTGCAGTACATTGTTGGAGTCAGAGAGCTAAAATACAACTTTAAATGCATAAAGAGCAGCAATTGACATAAATTTATGGACAGAGTATTTTATAATAGGTGATAGTGTTGGTCCTCAAACATTTATTGGAAATATAATCTAAAAGATAATTCTGTATCTTTTAGATTGCAAGATCTATGACTTACAACCCTGTGATTTTATATTATGTTAGAAATAAATTCAAGTATGGTCACTATTTTGTCATTTCAATAGATTTATGAAGCTCCATAGAGCAAACTCTAGATACTTGTGATTCCAGTACTTAAGATTCCAGCTTTCTAGGTTTTTAGTATCTTTTCAACATTGTGTCTGAAGATAAATTTTCTTAGTTGTAAATACCCCTATTTATATTTAACTTTGATACTTAAATTTGCATTGATAATTTCACATTTAAAATGTTATCCTTGTGTTAAATAGATTGTAGTAAGGTTCTACAATCCTAAAAGAGAAGATAAGAAACATTGATTAAGTTGCTTTAATTTTAGAATTAGGTGTACTATATTTTACATTGGCACTTGCAATTGACACATTTTCAAGAAAAATGATACTAGTAGTATAGATCATAGGACAAATCAGTAATCTATGAAGTATTTTATAAATCACAAGTCTATGCAAAAAATGAAGTTCTATAGTATTTTAGAAGAAATATAAACATGATACTGGATCATTATCATGTTTATACATTATACTTTGTAGGGATAAAATGTAGTAGCCTTTATTTTCATTTTCAGTTTCATGATTGTATTTTATTGGATTCATACTTACACAAAATATATCTATTCATAGTACTTGATATTAACTGAATGTCTAAGAATTTTTCTAGGTTCAGAAGTGAACAATCACAACATTCAGCATCTTCATGAGATTTAAGTTAGCAGACTAAAATATATAATAAATAAACAAGAAAAAGATATTGCATGACAGTTGTTTATGAGTACTACAGAGAAAAGTTAGGGGCAAACAGTAGACAGAGTAAATGTATAGGGAACATGGAGTTGTCCCTATCTATTCTAATACTCAAAGCTAAAAAATCAGTTGTGGTTGTTTGTTATCAGGTATTTTGTATTGCCATACCAGGGGTTTTCTGTTAGGAAAGTGAAAAGCAGAGCTTGCTTGTTTTCCTGTCCTGAGTTCTCTGAGGTTTGGCAAGGTAGACTATGGAGTCCTGTGCCTCTGAGAGGTAGAGGCAGGAGCTGTAAGGCGAAGAAAATACTTTCTCAACTTGGAAGGCAGTGCTGCATATTTAGCTCAGTGATGCCGCCACCTGCCTCACAAATGCAAGGTACCAAGTTTGATCTCTGGTACCAAACAAAAACAATACAAAACTTGGAGGGCAAAAGTCTATCCTTCCATTTACATTGGGCAAGAATAAGTGCTTTGAAGTATACTCAGACAAATAGAACACGTTCCATTATATCCCACAACCTCCGAAGGGATTATTTTGTCCAAATTTGGCAAAGAAGTTGATGGGCTACATATTTATGCAACCATGATGAGTCAAAACATAATGATCTACCTCAATTTTTAAACACTATTCATATTTTTCCAATTCATATCAACCTATGATTGCTCCAAAATGACTCAGATCAAATTCCTCATCCAGGTTTGATGTGGTTTGTTACATTCAGTTTGATTTCACAAAATTAATGTAATTTGACATTTTTTTCATATTCAGGATTGAGGAGTATCATTTCTCTTGCCATAATCCAGCTTATATGTTGATTAACTTTTATTTGGAAAAAAATATTAACATTTAAAGCAGCAGAGACATGAATTTCTTCTAGAGAAGAATTCATACTGGGTAGATGAACACATATATAACCTTTTCCTTGAGTTTGCAACATCATATTAGTATGGGATGATAGTGTAAAACTTATACAGTAAGTCAAAAGTTATTGAGTAGGGATATTGAACTTTTTTCTCAAACCCTAGGAAATGGAAAAATGATATTAAAGCCTTCCGTTGGCCAATAATACCTCACTGAAACAAAATCACATGACAACAGTTTATAAACTTTTCAATTTTGGGCACAATGACATAGCTATGAAGTTTTTCAGAAACAGGATATTATCTTTCCTTGTCTAGTCATTTGTTTAGTCTCAAGCCTCATTTTTTTTTTTTTTTTTGATACTGGGGATCGAATTCAGGTTCTTGTGCTTGCAAGGCAGGCGATGGAACCACTAAGCTAAATCCCTGGCTCCTCAAGCCTCATTCTTACAACAAACATTTCCATGAGTATTCATCTATCAAGAAACATCTTATTTATGTTCATAAGTATATACCAATTTTAGATTAAATGTCTTTGATTTCTATGATTATTGTTTTATTCTTCTATGCTAACATTACTAAAACTGATTAAGAATACAAATTGCCAGAGTAGTATAAATATAATAAGAAGACATAATCTATTCTGTCAGGATCATAGGATTCACCAGAATTTGAAGTTCAAGGTATTCACTCTTTCCTGTGATCTGATCTAGTCATTGGTCTTATTCCTTGACTTTAAAGCTTTTAAAGATCCTTGAAAGTTTTTCTAAAGAGCTGAAAACTTCTTTCTTGAATAAATATATTTTAAAACTTCATGTGTTTTACTTTGGGATGGGAGATAGACTAATTTGTAAGTTCTGGTTATATTTAATTAGGTTTTAGTGAAAGATATAAATGTTTAGGAATTCAAGAAGACAAAAATAATTATTTCCACATTGCAAAATAGAGTAAGAAAGTATGTATGCAGGACTTACAAAAAAGTTGCCAAAATGGGTCTAGTATCTCTTAGCCCAGTTTACATAAGGATGGAAAAAGTTTGATGATGAACATATAGAAATTTCTTTAGAGAAAATGTTGGTGTACTATGGAATTTTTCTTACAACTCTTCTTTCCCAATCTTGGAAAAAGGAAATTTGGTTATTTTTCTTTACTTCATGTGAACTACAGGGATGTTTTCAAATGTGTGCTTGAGTAACATGACATACTGGTGTCCAACTTGCCCTTAAGAAATCTACAGAGAAAGGTTTGTGGTCGTGACAGCTAAAGAGATACTGTGGCCACTGAGAATGGCTGGCATTCCCACTATTTTCCAGGACAATGATGCAGACTTGGGAAAAGAAGGTCATTTTACAAGGACCTTCACCCAAGATGGTTCCTGCCTCGTGTAACTTAAGCAGAAAGATGCGGAACGATGATAATGAGATATGTGTTGAAAGCAACCATAAAAGAAAAGTATTACCCATGTCAAGGAAGCTGCAGTCAGGTTTTCCTAGGTGAGAAACACACAAAGCAACCCACAATAAAAAAGATATTTCACGCCCAGAAAACACTAACTGCAGATTGTCTACATAGGCCAGTGAAGGCATTTAGAGTTGACATTTCAGCTTTTGATTTTAGTTGGTGGAGGATAGAAGTAAATGGACATTTTGTTTTGTGAATTTACCAGAAAATCATATGGCCTTCTATAAATAACAGTCAAGGATTAAGAAACATCTAGATTTCACTTAAAAAAATGAGCTTGAAAAAGTTATTTTTTGTGAAGCTTTAATCCCATTTTGGAAAAGTACTTGGCCTTAAATCTTTGTTAAATCTGAACTTACAGTATCTATTTGACTTCTGGCTACAAAGTTAAACTTAAATGTTTCACTTCAATGATACATTTTTTAAGGTAGTTTTGACTTAGTTTGGAATTATTTATAAAATGTAATTTCCTTTGCTAACTTGGTTTCCAAAATGTGAGCTTCCAAGTTCAACATTTATTTTATTAAATACTGTAGTATTTTAAAATTTAAAATAACATAATTCAAGCATGATGTTCATTCATTCTTTGCAAACTTTATCCTAGTAATTATTATATCCATTTAATCTGTTATCTGTTATATTTCATGAGTTGCTGAGTTTTGCTTCTTTCTTGTCAACCTAGAGCACTTTTTGCAGATTTTAATCGAAATATGATAATAATGTCTCAAAGATCAAAGTTTATGAAGATGACTACTAACCTTTTTTAGCTTCTAAAGAATGATTCAACTAAATAAATGCAAAGCAGTTGAACACATATTGAAAATACATGAACTCACTTAATTTAATCATTTATTGTAAAAGGGGAAAATTGGTTGTTCAAGTGAAAATTTAGATTTTAATAGTATGTTGAATTGATATTCCTATTTAATATTTGTCCTGGTCTAATTGCTAATATCATTAGTTAAAGAAGCAATAATACACCAACAGAAAAGGAAGAAGCAAAATACATTAGTAGATGCTTATATATCTGGGTTTCCATAGAAAACAAATTGAAAACAAAAACTATTATAAACAAAACTTTCATATGTAATAGAAATTCTACCTGTCATGTAAAGGTACAAGATCCCAATGATAAATGTAACTATACTGTATACCTAAAAGGTACCAATAAACTCAATGAGAGGGAAAAAAAAAGAAATTCTATTAAAACAGGACATTCAATTATGTGTCAAGTTATGTTAATTACTATACATAAGTAGCCAGTTTGAAAATATGGAAGGAATAACATAAAGACAGCAATACCTATATAGAAAATATACTGGAATGAGCTTAAGAAGTATCATGTAAGATCTATATGAATAAAACTTTAAAATGCTACTAAAATACAGATGAAACTTTAGTAAATAGAAATAAGTATCCTCTTTTTGTTCTGGACGACTTAATATAGAATATGTCAACTTTATCTAAATGAATTTTGGAATTGAGTTTTTAATCTCAATTACAAAAAAGATTTTAACAACACAAATGAAGTCTACAATTTGTAGGAAAATTGAACAAGAGAATGGGAGTTAGTGTACAAAGATAATACAATAAAAATATAAAGTACAAAAAATGTAGTAAAGATCCAATAGTTAAAGCAATTTGTTACTTAAAGTAGTGTGACATTAATAGAACGATTTTGAAAGTGTACAAATTAACTCAAAAGTACTTGAAATAATAGTCAATGTGGTTAAAGGTCATATTCAAGAAAAGATGGGCACAGGGGTGATACATTTCTGTAGTTGCAGCTTCTTAAGGGTCTGAGGCAGGAGGACCACTTGAACCCAGGAGTTCAAGATCAGCCTGGGAAATGCAGCAAGACCCCATCTCAAAAAAAAAAAAAAGGAATATACTGGTACGATACAGTAAATAGTATGGGTACAAATGGTAGCTATTTGGGAAAAATGAAGTTGGCAGCTGTATCTCATATTCAGATCCATACTTGTGGAAGAATGAAAAATGTAAATGAACAAACAAAAAAATCAAAAGTAATAGCAGATGAACTATTACCAGAAACTTATTTGTCACAAATATAGCAAAGGGCTATTTCCTTTAATATATCAATATCTTTCATAACCAGTAAGGCGAATATATGTATTAACATAGAACTTGAACAGTCATTCCTTGGAAAAGAAATATGCATAGATTTTGAAAATATGAAAAGTGACCATTATTTTTTATTATAAAGAAATGGTAATAAATAGGAAATATTTTTTTGTCAACAAGAAGATTGACAAAAATCTAAAACCTTGGAGCAGAAGTGTTTGTCATGCATGATGTGGGGAAATTGTAGTTTGTGGCACTGTAAACTATGATCCCACTCAAGTAATTTTACTCAAGTAACATACATTAAATCTGCTAATTCACTGTCTAGGAATTTACTTTTCAGTATACTCTCACGTGGGCAAAATATAATGTGGGTAAAAATTTTTTAATTGCAACGTTGTTTCAAATTTTATGATGTTATAGAAAACTTAAATGTTCATTACTAGGGCATGTTGCAAATAAGTAGTGATAGTGGTACATAGCATTTCTTGCATATGAGTATGCATACCGTATTTTCCCCCAGGTAAGATCAGGTCTTATATTCATTTTGGCTTCAAAAGACACAATAGGGCTTTTCAGGGGATGTTTTATTTTTTTCATGTACAACAATCACATTTGTGTACAACAGTCTACATTTATTTACTTATTCATGTACATTGCACATTTGAACATAATTCTAGAATTCAGAATTCTTTGAGTTACTTAAAAGTGTTAATTTGTACTACCAGTAGGTGGCATATCCCTACCAAGAAGTTCCTAAAGGCTCTCAAGTTTTAAACAGCTTTTCATTTCCCTTTTATTTTGACTCTAGCACATTGGCTTTTCTCAATAGGTACATATTCTTAACTAGTTCTTTAATTCTATTCCTAGATGAAATATTGCAGACACTGTTTTGTGCTATATAAGTTTTTAGGTGTTTTTTCATTATAATTTCGTATTTAACTTCTGGATAACATTACAGTGGCAAAAATTTCTTAAATCTACAAAAGCTAGCTTAGATATTCTTAGAATACTTCAAAATTTCCAATGTTAATAATTTCATTTATTTTTATCTTTTTCCTTAAAAAATGAATATTTATGAATTCTGTATAACAAAATATATGTTTGTTTGATTATATTGTTTCACTGCATATATAACAAATTAATCAGTGCCCAGAACCAAAGTTAACAATCATTTTCTTTTGTTGTTTTTTTTTTTTTTTTGGTACCGGGGATTGAACTCAGGTCCTTGCGCTTGCGAGGCAGGCCACCAAACCGCTGAGCGAAATCCCCGGCCCAACAATCACTTTCTTAATGCTTATGTAATACACAATGAAATAGTAGGCAAATGAGTAGCGTGGAAGACACAAAGACAAAATATTATTTAGTACCTCTGTCTTCCCGGACTTTTTATTTTATGCATTGAGAGTCATAAGCACAAATAACTACAATATAAGCCAGAGTGTAATAAATCATTAAATGAAAGTACTAAGTGTAGTGGAAGCAGAGAGCTGATATTAATTTTAGGACTCCAAATTATTTTGGCATTTGAGAAGGGCTTTACATATATAGTTTAGTTTTCTGAAATAATTTAGTGTAGGTATCATATAAATTTATTGTGTAAAGTGTGAATTATACATGTGAGATACAGGTATGATATTTATACACAGATGGTAAGTATGGATTAATAGACTGAATATCCACATTCTTTCTATGATAAATTCTCAAAAGACAATAGGGGCAGACATTCTATAAATTATAATATTTAAAAACATATAAACCTTGGCAAATGAAGGATAATTTTATAGTCATTTTAATCTAAAGATTCTTTGATTCTGTATTTTTAAAAAATGAAATGAACATTTATACAATATGCGGTATCTGGGAAGATTAACTCTGGATTTTTATTCCAAAAAAGTGTTACCTGTTTTCATTTAACACTCATGAAACTTTATGATATTATATTTATTGTTATATTCACAATTACCAGATAAACTAGGACACAGAAAGTTTAAAAAATGTGTATGAATATGCCAATATCTGCCATTAAAAAACCAATGCAAATAGAATTAATTTTCTTATAACCTTGTTTTTTTCATTTTCTACTGTTCAGCACTATTGCTATGTCACTTAACAGAAAGTCAGTATTATTCTAATAAAATGTGCAAAAAATTGACTAATTTGTCATATTTAGAGTTTTAACATTCTGCAACTTCCTAAGTAAAAGATAAATCATATTATAATTTTACCTTAATTAAAGAAGCCTCTGACTCTTTTAGCTATTAAGTTCACAAATTCCCACAATTTTGCTAAATTCTGAAATGATAAAACAAATATTAAAGTCTAAGTAATACACAGTGGTCCAGTAAGATCTAGTTCCAGTTTAATAAAGTTAAATCAAGTGTAGATTTTTAAACAAAATTATATTTGTTAAAATTTATCTTATTGTTTTTCTGCGTATATAGGCGGGAAAATGTACAAATAATAAGAAATGGTATAAAAGCGCCCTACAAGAAGCCTGTTTACTCTATGGATATTCTCATGAAAAAAGACTGGAAATGTGCTACCTATCAAAACAGGGTATGTTTTTATTTTTTACTACCCCAAATAAAGATTTATTCAGATATATGTATTCTAAAATATATTTGTGAATGAAAAAAAAAATCCCTCTCTCTTCATAGAGAAATTCTGTATCTGTGTCCATTGAAAACCATTTTTGCATAAATTAATGGAACAATTTTGTTCTTTGAAGTGAAATGATATTTAATGGCTAAATATACTCTCTGTTTAAATATAGGGATTATAATTAATGCTTCTTATCTTTACTCATAGACTAAATAGGTCCTCTTGATCTCTACAGCTTTAAATTACATTCCAGATGATAATTTCACATGAATATGGTGTATTTTTCAGAGCACAGTATTTTCAAAATATTTTGTTTTAAAATAAATTCAAGGCATGGATAAAAGATAAGCTTAAACTTTTAAAATTAAATAAAATTTTGATAACATTTTGGGTTATTTTCAAATAAAGTTCTCTTGCATCAAGTATTTTGATTTATAAATAGCTTCTTAATTCATCTGATTATAGTAGGTATAATACCTTTTTAACTCTTAAAAGATTATGATTTCACATAATGATAATTTTCAATAAACAAATATTTTTTATTTTTTCTAATTATTGAATCTAATGCATTTGATCTTAGCCAAAAGGCCAAAAAGTAATTGATTAGTGAACCTAATTAGTGAATCTTACAAGGCCCTTTCTTATTACTATAAGTTCTTAAACAGTGCTCTCTGGAATGACCTGCCTTTGCTGAGGATTGAATTTTAAAGTAACATTGGTATTTTCTTCTTTCTAAAGATTTAAGGTATATTTTGCAGTATATATGCAATATATATGCAAAAACATCACACTTGAGAAAAAGTTCAAATGTTACACCAGCCACCTAAGTTTGGGTTTTAAAGCAAGTAACCACTTCTTAAGAGGAAAAAGAGTGACAAGCACGCCACTTTGGTTTACTCTGAGACCAGGAGAAGAGACATTTATTACCACAAATGTGATTTTATTCCTTGTGCTGAAAATATAATGTCTCTGTCTTATTAGCAATAAAGGTTGAACTCACTCTCGTGTCACAAATACAATTTTATGCCTTGCACAGACTATATAGAAGTTCCTTGTTTAAACATAACACTTTGAAACATTTCAGTTTTGAAGTATTAATACCTTTGCATAATACAGTCATTTAGTTTACATTTGCTTCCCTCTAGAAGTAGACTTACTCTCTCCATCAGTATGGAATCACATCTTGTCCATAGTGCCAGGCTAGTGTGTCTCGTTTCTTGTGGCATTCTTCCCTATCCAGAGACCCTTTGGAGGGCTTGTCTTCTGATTAGCTTTACAGTAATAGCTCATTTTCTTTGTCTGGTGATTTTTTTACATCATATAATTCAGGCTGATTCTTGAGAGCCATAAGCTTAAATACTTTCATTTTGTCCCTAAGTAGCCAAAGCGGAAAGACAACCGATTTCTCAGAGTTCAAACTTTGCCCTACTGAGTGCATAGAATTCATAGTTTCTATTCACTGTCTCTAAATCAGTCTGCTTTGCCACACTGTGGATTCTGGTACAGTATTCAGCTTCTTATTATATTCAAAAGTAGTTTTGAAGTCTGGCATATTGGCACACATATGCAATCCCAGATACTCTGGAGGCTGAGGCAGGAGAATTATAAGTGAGACCAGTCTGAGAAACGTAGGAAGGCCTTGTGTCTAAGTAAGTAAAAGAAGGCTGGGGGTGTAGCTCGATGCTTTTCCAGGGTTCAATTCCTGTTACTGGGAAAAGGAGGAAGTAGTTTTGAAAAATGATTAGCCACTATTCAGACAATTCATAAAGGTGATAGCTTAGGGGTAACATTTCTTTCATCCCATCAACTTTGAGGATTTCTTCAACTAACAATTTCTTACTACAAGTTGGAAATAATTTTTACTAATATGTAGCCCATATTCTTTCTACCCTGTGAAACTGAAATGCCATTATATTTAATTTAGCCCTTTCATTGTTGAAATATACAGGATCATTAAATGATATGTAAATAAAAATATGACTATAACAAATTTCAAAGCTCTCTATTTTGTTGTTTTAACTATTCAACTTATTAATTCACTTAAAAGCTTTTTATTATGTAGGAACATCAAAAACTAAAAATGTGTTTTTGTAAATATGGGGTAGTATCCCTGTAATTTATAATGTACTTTCACAGTTTTGTTATTCATATTTGTCTACAATTTATCTTTTTTCATTGTTTTAATTCACAATCCCCTAATTTTATGTGATACATAATATCCTTTCATATGCTTTATTTCTCCCTTGTTATTTTTTTTCCTGGTGAAATGTCATTTCATGTCTTTTGCCCATTTTTTAATTATGTTTTTTATTTTCTTATTATAGAGTTTTAGAGTTCTTTGCATGTTTTGGATATGAGCCCTTTATCAAATGTTTGTTTTGCAAATATTTTTCACAGTCTGTGCTGTGTCTTTTTATTCTCTTGATAGCACTTTTTCAGAAGAGATATGTTTGAGTTTAATGAAGTTCAGTTTATCATCCTTTCATGGAGCAACAATTTGGTGTTGTATTTAAAATGTCACTGCCATGCCCTTGGTCATCTACACTTTCTCTATGTTATTGTAGCAGTCAGCTTACCGTCACTATAACAAAATGCCTAAGGTAATTAACATAAATAGAAGATTTATTAGTTTTAGAATTTCTAGTCCATGGCTTTTAAGCCTGTGATGGGATGCTGGATGGTAATGACAGAATATGTGATAGAGCAAACTACTCACCTCATGGCCAAGAGCCAAAGAAAGAGGAAAAGAAAAGAGCTAGGGCCCTCAATCCACTTTGAAGGCATGTCCCCAATTCTCTGAAGACCTTCCACAAGGCCCTGCTTCCTAATTGATCTACAGTCTCCCAAAAGCACCACACTGAGGATAAATTCTCTAACACAGGAACAACAAAGATCCAAACTGTAGCATCTATCGCCTACAAGTTTTATAGTTTTGCATTCTATGTTTGAGCATATGTTGTATTGTGAGTTTGTTTTCATAAAGGCCATAAATTTCTTGTGTGTTTTTTTTTCTCTGTGTGTGTATGTGTGTGTATGAATGTCTAATTGTCCCAGCATCATTTCTTGAAAAGATAGTATTTTTGCTACATTGTTTCTTGCTCAAAAATCTGTTGGCTATATTTATATGGCTCTATTTCTGGACTTTCTGTTCTGTCTCACTGATCCATTTGTTTGTTTCCAGGTATCACACTGTTTTGATTAGTTTTATAGTAAGTATTAATGTTGGTTAAGGTCAATCCTCCAACTTTATTATTCTTCAAAGTTGAGTTGGTCCTTCTGGGTGTTTTTTCCTTTCCATATAAACCTTAGGAAAAAAATAAAATAAAATAAAGAGCTTTAAAATCAACTTGCTTTTACCTACAGAATGCTGAAATTTTGGTTAGAATTTCATCAAATCTATAGATTCAGTTGGAAAGAACTAGCATCACAATAAGGAGACTTATTCATTAACATAAATGTCTCCATATTTATTAACTTTATAATTTATTTCATCTTAATTTTACATTTGTATTTAGATCATTTTTAGACCATAAACTCTGCTCATCCCTAAGGATTTTATTCATCCCTAAGTGTTCATCCCTAAGAATTTTATTTTGGGAGTGCTAATGTAAATGTGTTTTCAAATCCCTGTTGTTCATTGTTGATGTTTAGGAAAGCTATTGACTTTTTCATATTAACTGTACTTGACAACCTGTGATAATCACTTATTAATTGCAGGATTTTTTTTTTGTTTTTTTTCTTTTTGTGTCTTCTTTTGGTTTTTCTATATAGATATTTATATCATCTGTGAACAAACACAATATTAGTTCTTCCTTCTAAAATTTTATACCTTTTATCTTTTTTCTTGACTTACTGCATTAGGTAGGAATTCTAGCACAATGTTGAAATGAATGATAGAAGAAATGTCTTTCATCAGTTTTGGATTTTAGCAAGAAAATGTCTAGTTTATCACCATTAAATACAATACTACCTTTAGTCTATTTTTAGATGTTCTTCATAAAGTTGAGTAAGTTGTGGATTTTTCCTAGTTTGCTGAGAGTTTTTATTATGAGTAGAGGTTGCATTTTTGTCAGTGCTTTTTCTATTGATATGATAATGTGATGTTTTTTCTCCTTTGGCCATTATTTGATATTATGGAGGTTTTAGCCTCATTAACTGGTTAAAGAAATATTTCCGTTTCTATCTTCTGGTAGAGTTTCTATCAAATTTTTATGTTTTTTTCTAAAGTGATGGATATACTTCAATAATAAACTCATCTGAATATAGTGCTTTTTGTTTTGGTAGATTACTGTATTGATTTAATTTCTTTAACAGACATAAGTCCATTCAGACATTTGTTTCTTCTTGTGAGAGTTTGGACAAAGATATATTTCATAAAATTGGTCCATTTCATCTATGTTATCAAATTTATCAGCATAGTTATTCACAATACTACTCTAATATCTTGCATCTTTTAATAACCAAGAGATCTCTAATGGTTTCCTTCTCTTTTATTTCAGATATGAGTAATTTATTTCCCTTTTTCTTTTTCTTTCTTTACTTGTTTTTCCCTGCTTACTTGCTTGCTTCTCCTCCCTTTTTCTTTTCTTTCTTTCTCTTCCTTCCTTCTTTCTTTCCTTTCTTTCTTTCTCTGCCCATTTTTCCTCCTTTTTCTTTTCTTCTCCTTTCTCTCCTTCTCTTTTGTGTTTTGTAACTACAAAACTAGCCTCCCTAGAGTCTTGTTAGTTATAATGATCCTTTCTTAAAATTAATTTTATTGGTACATTTAATGTATACAATAAAATGATCTTCATTGTTGAAAATGTGTACCTTTACATAATCTATTCCAATTTTCTACAGGGCTATTTTATTTCTCTTAGGTCAGTTAGACTCTGAAAAATACCTTAATACATTATACTATGGTAAGATAGTTTAATCTGAGATCAGACCTTGTCAGGGATGCTGCTATGGCACATTTCACCTTATCCTGAACAAAGAATGATACAGTGTTCTCCAGTCTTCACTGGTAGAAATCCTGAAGACAAAACTCACAAAAGTATTTGACAGTCCTCGAACCCACCCATGAATTGGTCTCCCTGGAGTTCTCTGAGGCTTGTCTACACCGTGCCTTTTGCAAACTGTCAGTTAATATTAAGGTTTTTCTACTCCTTTACTGATTTCTAAGAAGGTTTCTCTATTTTTTTCTGTCACTCCAAATTTGGGGACAAAAAAATGTAGCCATAGCCTCACTTCTCTGAGGGATTTAAAAAATACTTTGTTTAGTTTTCAATTTGTTCAGCTTTTAATATGTTGGGATCCAATGGCAAATTCTAATCTCCTTTCACTCCATACTAAAAATTGGACTGCTTTCTACCTTTTTAAGGAAGTGTTTTCAGTTGTCACATTCAAACTAGCACAATCTAATGAAGTTTTTCAAAGACAATGAGTGGACGAGTTTAAAAATCTTATTAAAGGAAAGAAGGCATTGAATTATGTTAATATTTGTATTTTTCTTTCATAGGACTATAAATAAAAAAATATCATATTATTCTGGGCCATGAGGCATAACTACCTCTACTCATTTAAAACATTTCATTTACTACCTCCTGCTCTTCTTTTTGTACTTTAAAAGGAGAAGTAAGGGCTCTTTTATTATCAAAATCTGCATTTTCTGTTAACTGTTTTTCACTTGTAATGGGGAGAGCAGCAACATGCAGAGATTTTTGAAGTTAGGAAATTAAACCTTTCTCAATAAGGAAAATTCAGCTCTTAGATATTTAGTGGTTGGTATTGCTGAAGGTGAGCATTACTGTTATTAATAGGAAAAAACCCTAGTGATCATAATATTTTAAGTATTATATCAGAATATTCCTTTGATGTTTGAAAACCTTTGTGGTTGATACTCCCTGAGATACTCTCCTGTTATTGGGAAACAACTCCATAACTTTTGAACATAAAATGTTTCTTCAACAACAAAGTGTGGATATTTTTGTTTTCAATTCATCGCCATATTGCAAATTTTGCATAAAAATAAACATACTTTCAGCTGAAATGTAACAAATATCCATTTTGTTTCCATTAACTTTTTGAGGCTTTTTAAACTTCAATTTTAATTATTTATAAGGACCAATATTTCATCATTATTCTTCCTAGAGGCCTTGAAAAGAAAAAAATACCTTTTTTTAGATACAACACAATTTATTCTATCTTCTAGTTAAAATAAGATTTCATTGATCCCATTATAATCAAGCATACATTGTAGAATTTCAGTAGTCTTATTTTTTCATATATCTTGAAACATTTACTATTTTATTATTACTCATCAATTATTTACAGCTGTACTGAAAAGACTAAAATAATTACATTAAATAATAATATAATAACCTTTATAAGATGACATAAGAGTGAAATGTATCATCACTGTTATGATTTAAATCCAAAATGTCCTTCACAAGACCCATATGCTCAGAACTGGGGCTTTTCTAAGGTAATTGGATCTTGGGGGCATTGTGTTCATCAGGGGATAGATTCATTGATGAGTCAGTGGTCACAAGTGCTGTAAGAAGGTAGTCAGTCCCTGGTCTGAAAAGGCAGGTTATTCAGGGTATACCTTTGTTGTGCCCTTGTGCCTATCTCCTCCTCCACTTCTCCCTTCTTTCTCTGCATCCTGGCTACCATGAGTTAGCAGCTATCCATCATACCCTTCCACCGTGCTGCTTCTGCCTCTGGCCAGCCAACCGTGGACTAAACCCACTGAAAATTGTGAGACCTGTAAACCTGTCCCTTAAGTTGTGGATATTGGGTATTTTGTAATAGAGACAGGGAAGTGACTAATAGAAACACTATTTTTACCTAGTGTTCCAAAGGTTCGCACTCCCCTCACATCCATATGCCTCATAATGTCTTTAATAGCTAAAATGGGAGTAAATACTTGTCTATTATTTGCCAGATATTATTTTAAGAACTTTATTTACATGAGTTGTATTATTTAAATCTCCCAATGAATAAGTAAGGTAATAATTATTAATCCTTGTTGATAAATAAAGAAAATGAGGATCTGAGAACATAGACCTTGTCTTTTATATCTTATATTGTCTAGTAAAATAGCTTATAATAATGCTTGATATATTTTAACAGATTATTACATTAATTTGGTCAGATAGAATGCATATTTTGGATTCATATAAGAGTTTAGATAAAGTCAGTGTGCATTTATTAGAAATTATAAATGATAATGAACACCTACTGAATATAAAATTTTATCCTGCCATTGAGGACTATTCTAGTCTTATTTTATGGGAATACTTTCACTTAGACATTTCCAAATATCCACAATATGAGGAGGAAATTTCTGTGGCCTAATGTAATTACAAATTAGCAAAAGGAACTGGGGATTTCTTTTAGTTGAAGGCACCATTTGTAATGGTGGATGGTCTTCTTCTTTGATTAAAGAGGAGAAAAGGTCTTCTAAGCAGAAGGATCATCTTTAGCCCGCAGGTGGGTATGGGGCAAAGATTGTTTGTAAGTATGTATAGGATAACCACCTCTTCTGGGTTTTATGTTTTATGCCAGTAATTTTACCAAAATCTATATTGTATATACCAAAACAATAACCCAGCATTATTTTCCATAAACCATCATTTACTAACTACCTTTTTAGTTGAAGGAGTGTCAGTAGTATGAGACAGGTACTGATAGTCTTTGGTATTGTTAAGTCTTATCTGAGGCACTGTTGATGTCTTAGTTGTTCCACATAGTTGCAGCAAACATCCTGCAAGGATTAGAAGTTTGTAATCAGATGTGACTGATGTGGCTACATGACTTCAGGCAGGCTATTTTATCTTACCTCAATTTCTTCAGCTGTTAAAATGAACTGCATACCTTGTAGAGTTATCATGTGGATTCAATAAGATATAGCTTATATGAAGTTCTTATTTCATGTCCAGCAAGTAGTGAATATGTAAGTAGAGGTAGGTGGGATTTAGGTCTAGATCCTATATAATACAGAGCCCACAAGTTAATCATAACTTAGAAGTCAGATGTACAGGATGCTATCTGAGAAGATCCATCTAATCAATAAATTTAAGGAAAGAGATTTATCAAATAAGTAATGTGTGTGAATTACTGATATTATTACTCTTGGGTTACTTAGCTCTACTCAACTTTGGAAAGCTGAAATTTTTTTTTCAGCTTTAATTGAGTTTATTGGTACATTTTAGGGATACAGTACAGTTACATTCATTGTTGGGATCTTGTACCTCTACATGACAAGTATTGGTTCTCATTTTTTCCCCTTGTCCCTGCCCTCCCTTCACCCCCTCCTCCCCTCTCCATCTACAAACACTTTATTTCCATCTTTTCATTATCTCACATTTTTTCTTTCCCTTATTACCCTTCCCCTACCCATCCCACCTTCCCTACACCTTTAGCTCCTTTCTTCCCATTTCTAAATATCAGTAATCTTATTAGGATCGTCTGTATTATTGCAGATTATGGAAAGCTGAATTTATTGACCTTTTAATGAAAGGAACCAAAACAAAGTAGCGTTAATCTACTATGAGAAAGTAGAAAATTATAATTGTGTTATTGTTTTCATTTGAAAAGGGGCATAGGTACTTTTATGAATTAGCCATATTTTATTTTCTTACAGATAAATCCAAAACAGATACCATAGTTGCTGTGGTGGCCAAGAAAAGGGTAAGGTTATGTTTTATTATTACAAAATAAATAAATTTTTAATTCTATCTGAGTAACCCTAGGTTAAAAAGAAAATAAATTATTTAAAAATAAAGCAATATATAATCTATTTTTCTTCTAAATGTTGAGTATATCTTTGCATTTTAAGCTGATACCACAAAATTAATTTATGATTAGTGTTACAGAATTAGATAGTAGAGCAATATAAATTTATAATTGAAAAATTTTAAATAGCTTTTATTAAATTTAATATAATATATATACTCTCATGTATAAAATACTTTTCTTGTATACCATAGCACTGCAGTGTGTACAATGTCATAGAAAACCTATATTTTATAGCTTAATATGAACTTGACTTTAAACTTAGGTAGAGAACAGTATCAGACATTTAAACAAATTTCTGGATATAGAATTTTTCAATTAAAGCTTATAAAGTCAATAGTATTTCTTCAGAATTTCTAAAATTTTATCTTACTCTTAATACTCCATGTGGAGAAATATTTAAATCTACTTAATGTTAGTAAACCAGACACAGAAGGTTAATTAATACATGGTTTCTCTAGTTTAAGAAATTGAAAATATAAATAATTTAAACAGCAAAATAAAAGAAAGATGCAAAGAAGCAGGGAGGTAGACTATATGGAAGTGGACAGGGGATGGGGGAGAGAGATGAATGGGGTGAAGGGGGGATATATTGTTTAACTTTTTTTTTTGTACCGGGGATCAAACTCGGGTCCTTGAGCTTGCAAGGCAGCCAGCAGAACCACTGAGCTAAATCCCCAGCCCTTATATATCAGTATTCTAAGATGAATCTAATTATATGTCACATACTAGTAAGAAAGAATCCTTGGTCAAAAAATACAATTAGGATAGAATGAACCTTGACATTCTCAAATGGCGATGTTCATATAGGACACCATTGAAAAAGAAAAGCTTCTGTTGTTTAACATAAACTCTGGATATATAATATATGAGTGTCACAAGAGAACAAATTGTGCTACCACGGAAATCCTGTGTTGGGATTTCCTGTGTGGAATGGTGGGGCTGGGGAAGCACATGACTCAGGGATGCTTTGTTGCAATCTGGAGGAATCAAAAAGGTTTCCGGACGTGAATCTCGACAGGATCAGGCAATAGGCTGAGGATCATTTTTGTATTCTGATATAAAATCAGATTTTGTTTCATATGTAATCCAGTGCAGCTTTGTGACTGGAAATTTAGAGATGTAAAGGATATGTAGAGAAATTTAGAATTGGAATATTTAGAATTTTAAAAATACTTTGGAATACAAATTGTATACGTACTTAAAATTAAAAAATTATAAAGATAGCAATAACTAACATTACTATATAATACTTGAGTTTTACCAGTTGTTATCCACAAGACCAGTACAGTTCCTAGAAAGGTGCGAAAGTGTGAAATGTGGTCTGTGGACCAGATCTTATCTCTGAACTATTTTTTCTTGGACTTCAATGACATAAGAACTGAAAGTGATAGTAATCATTTAGAGACTTTTATGTTAACTGGACAAATTAATTTCACCTATTGAGGCTAATAACAAAATAGACATTTCAGTTTATATGTCTTTTTTTATTTCTCGCCCCCCCCAAAACTCTCCTTTATTTTATAAATCATTTCAAATACAGAAGGGGGAAAATTGGTTCTTTATCACAGGTAGTTTGAAAGGTACTCCCCTGTGAAACATTTTAGGAATTTGTGGAAATACTTTGGGTAATGGTAATTTGGAGGAATACAAATAATTTAGTTGAGCAAGGGCTAGGGACAGTAGATATATTGAGTATATGGTATAGAACTGTCTAATAACTGTCCAACATTTGGAATGACTTTTGAAAGCTCTGCTGGGTTCAACAAACTATAAAAAGCAGTTGTATGGTAACTGATTTAATGTAAAGCAATACTGAAATATAGTATGTTAGGACAAATTACAGACATGCACCACCACGCCCAGCAAGTACCAGGCATCAAACTTGGGACCTTGGTCTTGGAAGGCAGGCAGTGGCACCACTGAGCTAAATCCCTGGTCCCATAAGGTGTTTTTTTGTTTTGTTTTTTTGAAACAGGGTCTCACTATGTAGTTGAGACTAACCTGGAACTCAGCCTAGGCTGGTCTCAAATTCACAGCGATCCTCCTGCCTCAGCCTCCCGAGAGCTGGGATTACAGGCGTGCTCAATCATGCCCAGCCCATAAAGTGTTTTTTAATAGTCAGAAAACCAGATATTACTAAATTGACAGATATAAATGAACTTCACTGATCTTGGATTTGAAAAAATAAATGTTTGAAAATATTTCAAAACATTATAAGGCTTTATATTTGTGATTTTTCTAAATATTTTAGCATAATGATAAAACTATGCTATAAAAATTACATGCCAATATAATTTTGGGATAGCTTATTGTTTTTCAGACTTACTCTGGTATTGTTCCCAAAGGCTTACATTAATATTCTTTATTACATGTTTCATTCAATTTTATCATCACAATATTATTCCTTAACTATTTAAAGTCATGGGCAAGATCTTTTCAAGTGCCAAAGGTAATAATGTCATGCATGATACCTTGTAGGATTCAAGAAAGAAGGTGTATTTTCTGTGGTATTTTGTTATTAGGTCATCCTATGCCATAGCATAGGAAATTATTTTCCCCATAGAGTATTAGATCACCCAGTTCATTTGAGAAAATATAATTGTTCAATCTATAATTTATTTTGGAATACTATCTCTAATAATATTATCTCATGATAAGGATGACTATCATTTGTCTTTTAGTTTATGTCTTTGAATGTAGCTATTCCAAAGCCCATATAGAGAAATATATTTTATTATTATTGTATTTTCTTTTTTTTACATTACAGCTTTATTTTTATATTTATTCATTTAGTTGGATGTGTCAATAAGAGTACAGCCCATAATACTATAATAAAGAGACTCCAAATTACATCGACTCACACAAAATACAAGTTTATCTCTTCATCATATATCTGACTGAAGATTGAATATTGGTCCAGTTAGGAGACCTTGACCTACAAAATCATCGAGACTTGCAAATTCCTTCTTCGGTTATATTAACCTCTGCGGTGTGTGGTCAAAGATTGATTATACTATCACATTCATATTCTTGACAGTGGAGAATTTTACAGTAGAAAAGGAATGCAAACAATTAGCTAAGGGAGAAAACATGAGCTTCAAACTGCACATATCACTTTCCTTACTTTCCACTGGCCAATATTTAGTAATATATGGTACACGCAGTGGCAAGAGGAAAATGGGGAGTGCAGCTTTTAGCTGGAGTAGAGCAAGGGGCCTTTTACTTCTTGAAAGAAGGAGGAGAGCCTAAATGATTGGTTCATTTAGGCTTGTTCCAAACTTGTTTAAACTTGTTCTACAAGTTTCATTTCAAGATAGGGACTGTTAAAAGGGTTGGAAAACACAAAAGTGCTAGCCATCCTTAGCCTTCAAGCTAATGGTGGGAAATAGGTATTATCATAATTGTTCTTACAAAGAAACTGCCACATGTTATTTTTCTTTTTCTTTTTCACAATGTTATTTTTAAATGGCTGACAGAGAAGTGTCAGAACCAGAAGAGGAATTTATTCTGTTTCAATAAAACAGCTTCCTTTAACTGTCCTTTAGTTTTCTAAATCACTGTGCTCAATTGAAGCTTAAATGACTTTGAACTTCATGCTTATAAGTACTCAGTTTGAAAAATTTATCTGTATAATACTTGTAGATTATGAAGCATTCCACAAACACTGTCTTTCACTTCAGACTCTTGGGAAGAAGGTGTAGCAGACATTGTTATCTTATAAAGGAAGTCATTCACAGAAGTCGAGGAATTTGTCCATAGCTGCACAGTATTTTTTAGGTGTTTTTATCTATCTTAATTAGTTTTCCTTAATTACAAAGCAACCAGCTGTGCTTAGACGAATAGATATAGTCATGGTTTTAGCCTTCTGTGTACTATACTATTTCAGATTTATTTAATCAGTCCTATATTGATGAACATGTGAATGTCTTCAAATTGCTATTGCAGTTTGGTGCTGCTTTAACAAACACGTTTGTACATGTATTTGTAAATACTGGTGCTATTGTTTCTATAGGATAGATCCTTTAAAAAGGTTACTAGATCAAATCTGATCACTGTGTCATCCTGCCTCCCTTTAATCATGAGAGAACCTCAAGGAAATGTTAACATTACTGTTATGTGTTGGCTGAGCTGAGTAGTAGCAGTTGCTGCCACTTCTTTGAACCCAAGGTATGAGTGTCTCTAGTGCCTACTAGGAATGGTACTCCTAGATCCGGCTATACATTTCTACCTTCCCCTACTGTCCTTTCTTTAGCTCTTCAGACATGTGTGATGACAATTGTAGAGAGGTAAACCTACCTGGCCACTTCTGTCCCAATGCAGCAGTCTGAATGGAAACAAACAAACAAACAAACCAAAACTGAGAGTGACTAATCTTTCTGATTTCCACTTGATAAAAAGAAATGATAGTTTTAGATTTTCTCTAAGAGTCTCGTATCTTTCTGATAGCCCTTAGACTATAAAATACAGCAGCTCATTGAGCCATTTCAGAATATCAAAGGACTGTGAAAACCAGAGTTAATATCTACAATAAATATCTGAATTAATTGGGCCTACAAATAAAGAATAAAGCAGTCATAGTGAGAGGACAGGTGAGGTAGTTAATGGTGCTGTCTGTTAAGAGATTTTGATATGTATACATATGTGTGTGTGCATATAATAACCTTGAATGGCTGTTATAAATGTTAATATGTAAAGAAATTATAATAGCACATATTTACTATTTCACAATAAGTGCTCATTTAATAAAGGCTACTACTTTTCTAATATCTCCTTAGAGTTAGGAAGTAAGCACTTAAGAAAAATGTAAAATTGTCAGACACTTACAATAGTATCATAGTTCTATTAGTTAGCTATGATTTAGTATGTCTTTTTAAAGTCCCTCGTTTTAATCTTGGTATTTGAAAACTAACAAATAACATTATATTTGGAAGATAGAATTTTGCAATCATTAAAGACCCTGTCCTAATTAAACCAAGTTTTATTAGCTGTGAATTTTATAGTCATGTTACATATGTATGTTTATTTTCATAGTTCTAATCACTTATTAAAATTTCATTAATGTTTTCATTTATATATCACAAACCTTCTCCATGTTGTTTTGTGGTTTTTCTTACTTTAAAAGATTTTTTTCCAGTTAGAAAGTAGCTTTGTGAGAAAAGCCAAAACACAAATATAAGTTATATCCAGGCTGCAATTTCAGTTCTAATAGAACCAGTGCTAATACAAACATAAACATACACATGCATGTATAAACATTTGTGTTTTAAATATAGATACTTAAGAATAAACAAAAGATAATGAGTATATAGTAAGCATACCCTCTATACAATAACATTTAGAAGTAATTCATAGATTTTGGAATCTGTGCCACCATTCTGACCAGTGGGAAATTTTCTTCATTTCCCCTAAAACATACATGCATATCCCTTTGTTTAGCATAGCCACACTGTACACACTACCCACTCATTTGCTACTTAGTAGCTAGCTGTCTGGGTTATCACACTCTTGAAGTATCGCAAGGCTCATATTCAAGTATCCCCTATTTTAGTTAATAATGTCCTCAAAGCACAAAAGCAGTGGCAGTTCACATATGCCAAAGATAATCTGTAAAGTGCTTCAATTGAAAAGGTGAAAGTTCTCAAGGTAATAAAGTAAGAAAAATGTTGTCATGCTGGAGTTCTCAGACCTATCATAAGAATGAATCTTCTGTGTAATTATGAAGAAGAGAAAAATTCATAGTAGTCTTGCCCTCACACCTGAGACTATAAAACTTATAAACTTAGTGCATGGTGAATACTCTTAATGTATAAACCACAGGTATCCATGCTGGCTTTAGAGCGTATCTCCCTCAGGTAAGGGTGGATATGGTATATCTTAATATACATACTTTAGTAACATAAGCAAAATAAACTCTGCTTTTTTCACTCAATAATAGACGTATATATCTTTATAATTCAGGGATATACTAGCCCTTAAGTGGCCATATGTCATTTTGATTTATGAAAGTGCTTTAATTTATTGAATAATTTTCTGGAAATTTCCACTGATTCTGAATTTTCAAAATTATGAATAAAAATACAGCAACAATATCATAGCCAAATCTCCTTAAATTCAGTTCAAATATTTCCATTGAAAAATTATTAGAAACAGGGTTGTTAATTCAAAGACGGGGCACATTTTAAATTTTGCCAAATTGCTAAATGGCCTCACCATACAAACAGACAAACAGAAAACATTATTTTACCAATTTCTGTCTTATCATTAGTATGAAGGAATATGTAGACTACCATAGCTTACCAGTTCTAGCTATTAGTAGTCCTTTATATTTATTTTGTTTTTATTATCTGATACATGCCTGCTAGAAAAAATAATTAATACAAAATATGAATGCTAGAAATTTCAATCATTTCTGCTTGCCCCACATCCATCATTTCACTATTTCATCCATATGAATACGTTTTTATACACTTCTGCACAAATTTCAGCAGAGTAATTTTTATAAGAGAAATGATGAGGTAAGTTATTTGATCACATATAAAAATAGAGAAAAATACAAATTAAAGAAAAAAGAATAAGCATAGAAACTAAATATAAGCTGCTAGTGCATATCTGAAGAATATCAATGAAATGCCAGTGAAATTTGAATGAAGTCTTTAATTAATAGAATTATACCATGTTAATTTCTGTTACTAATAATTGTTCTATGATTATACAAGATGTTAACATTAGTGGAATATAAATGAGGGCCAGATAAAAACTCTCTTTTCTATTCATGTAAATTTTCTGTAAATCTAAAATTATTTTAAATGTTAAAACTTTCAATCAAGTACTGCCAAATTGCTCTTCAGACCAGTTGTACCTGATATCCTATCAACAGAAACTTATTTCCCATCCACTTGCCAGTATTAGATATCACCAGTCTTTACAAATTTTCCACTTTTAAAAGACTAAAATATATTATTATTTTAATTTGCTATTGTTTTCTTTTCATTATTAAATGAGTAAAGCATTTTTCGTATATTTATTAGACATTTCTTCTGGAAACTGCCTACTCCCAACCTTACCTATTTTTCCTCATAGTTTATTATTTTTCCTGATTGATTTTTTAGGCATAGGCACTCTGCTTGTGTTAATTGATTGCAAGCATTTGTAAATTTTTCTTTTAATGTTTTTGGTTCTTTAGCTATATTTTATACAATAAAATCCTTTTCCCCAGGCTTTTTGGCTTATTTGGCTTGCCTTAAAAGACTGATCTTTTATTAATACAAAATGCATTTTACATTTTAACCTTTCTACTATTGCTACTGGTAATACTGATGAAAATCTTCATTTGTATAGTTATTCTCCTACCTCATTTTTTGGATTATTTCATTGGGACAATTCCCCATAGGTTTATTGGGAAAGAGATAAGAACATGTTGTCAAGTCCTTATGCACTAGTTGGGTGTCATGGCTCATGCCTGAAATTCCAGCACTCAAATGCTGAGACAGGTGGATCTAGAGTTGAGGCCAGCCTGGGCTTCATAGCAAGTTCAAGGCCAACCTGAACCATGTATCAAGACATGTCTTAAAAAATAAAGTTATTAAAAGTTATTACTCTTTCAGTAACAAATGCTACAATTATCATCAAGAAGTATTATCATAAAGGTGTTATTGCCAGTTTATGTCATACTTTCTTGTTTTTTAAATTTGCATCAATCTAATGTGAGCTAAGTTGTCTTTGACTTCTTAATATTTTCTTACAAATTTATGTGAACTCTTTATATATATGCTGATAATAAGGATGTTGTCAGTTTTTGCTTACGCTTTTCTCAGCATATCATACCAGTAGTACTCCATTTTATAAAATCTTCTTTATCCAGTCACCAGTTTATACGCATTTGGGCTGTTTCCAAGATTTAGCTATTACAAACTGTGCCACTATAAACATGGGGGCACATATATCACTGTGGTATGATGCTTCAGAGGCATTTATAGCAAAATGGGTGCACACTGAGGCCATACTCTTAAGTGAAATAAATAGGACACACAGTGTAAATGCCAAATAGTTTCTCTGGTATGAAAAACTGAAAGTGTAAATGAGGGCCAAAATGTTTAATAAATAACGCCAAATAGGAAGAAAAGGTCCAAAAGGGAAGGGGAACTAGGGAAGGGAGTAGGGGAAAGGGAAGAAGAGAAGGAAAAAAATGGAAATAAGGATTTTGTAATTAAGAAAGGGTGGAGGAGTGGGAGGGGAATGGGGAAAAAAAGAACCCATTTACAATTCATGTGCAGGTACAACTTCCCAATAATGAATGTGATCATAATGTATACCTAAAGTGCACCAATAAACTTGAAAAAGAGAATGACAATAATTAAGATACTTTGTGTACTTATCTAAGTGGTATAGAGTCCAAAAATTTTTGTGCAGTTTTCTAACCAGTTATCTAGTGCTGTTATTACTAATAATTAACCTTACCATTCTTTACTCTAATTTCTTTATAATTTATAACATTTATTCTTTATAACATATGGCATATTTTGTTAGTATCTATTTCTGTATCTATATTATGTGCATTCATTGAACAAGTTTCAAATGGGTTTATTATTAAAGCATGTGTGGATTAGTGGCCCTTCATTACTTCAGTTTTTCAAAAATTATTTTTATAATTTTTTCCTGTTTACTTTTTTCAGATGAACCTTAGAATTACTAAAATCTCAAGAAAATTTATGTTGAGATGTTGATTGGAATATTAGAAAATCTATGTACTAATTTAGGGAGAAAGTCCGTATTAGTAATACTAAATGTGCTCATTTATAATTATAATGTCATTCTATTCATTTTGGTCTATTTCTCAATGAAATATTTTACATATTTCTATTTAACGCTATACCAGATATTATTATTAATTGGAAAATTATATCTTTTCATTTTGTTTTCTTCTTGGGGGTCTTACATATTGAAATTGTGTGTGAATCTTTTTCTTTACACTTAATGCCAAAAATTTAACTTATGCCATTTGAAAGACAAAAAGTAATGATGACTCTCGATTTTTACATCTATGTGTGATGAATTTAGGCTATTAAATATTTTTCTGATGAAAAATATCTTTCCAAAGTTATTGCAAATATTTTTCATAACAAGCAGACAATTTTCATTACCCAGGTTAGCAGGATAAGTTGCTTGCATTTTATGGGTAGATGGCTGGATGTTCCTGTTAATTGCTAAGTTCTTTATTAATATGTAATTCATATACTTCAATTCACTTACTTAGCTTTATATACGATGTCCTGAAAGATAAATATTAAAATTGATCCCTACTACTGACCTTTAGCCCTATGTAGAGAGAAATCTTAGGGAATGTCTTGTGAAGTGTCACACTTAGGTTTCAAAATTCATCATTTCCTTTTGGATTTTGCTTTATAATCATCATTCACTTTACCATGGGCCAGTGTTTCCCACACTTGAATTTTTCAAGTGTTCCATTGCCATTTTGTTATTTTGTATACTGTTAGTTACTATAGTTTTCTGTCAGTTGTCAAGAACAGAATTGGAAAATAGAGTTGGAAGATCTAATTGACTTGTATCAGTGATTCATAGATCAGTTAGTATCCTATCTGGGTATAACAGAATGGTCATACCCGCACCCTGAGCAAGAGCAAAGGGACAACATAGTGCAAAAAACAAACAAACAAACAAACAAAAAAACAGATTGGTTAGCATAGGATTACTTGAGGTTACTTTCTCTGAGAAAAAGAAGGACTTTTTTATCATACTGAACTGTGGCCCTAGTAAATCTTCTGTGTTTTGGAAAACTGGCTTATTCCAAGTTGAATGTGATGACGTAGCACCTAACACAAGTGACTCCATTCTACTTTGGTCTGGCCTGTTGGGGTCTATTGTAGGAGCTCAGGCCATAACAATGGCCTCTCATACATAGATTTGTGCAAAATATTTGATTTACCCTTTTCTGAGGTTAATTTTTTATTGAATTAAAATTTAAACAGTGAAATGCATATTAAATGTACAGTTCATGCATTTCTCTTACATACATATACTCACATAACTACCTATCCTCAAGAAAAATAGAGAATATTTTCTTCACCTCACAAAATTTCTAAATGTACATTTTAAAAATGTATTTTTGATACAAATGTTCATTTTCAAATATATATATAAAACTAATATACATATTAATGTAGAAATTTTTCCATTTGTCACTTTAAATCAGAAGTGGAACACAGCAAAGGAAGTTCTTTTCATTGTCATTACAGTTATCCTATTCTAAAAATCTTCAGAGGCAGAGTTTTAAAAAGCCTGCCAGAGGAATAATCTTTAATAAGATATTCTTTAGTAACTTAACTAAACTTACATGATTACATTGCAACTTTTATCTTTTCTAACTTGAATTATAGACTTTAAAAATTCTATAGAATAACAATCACAAAATATCAAAATTTGGCAGAATAGATTGCTTTCTAATTCCAGAGCTTTCTATATCATTTATGAGGACAAGCAAAACTCTTGTTTTGTAATATCTGTTTTCTAGTGTCAGTAATTGTATTTCACTTTAATTTTTCTAAGTCTTCTTTGGTACTTGCACATTTGCTTAACAATTGTTTTTATTGGATATTCAGTCCACAGATCTGACTTCAGCCAGATTGTACCCTTGTGTTCTCATAAGATGCCCAGTTGTGGTAAGAGAACCTGGGGAGAGTCTGTGTAGCATAGGATAAATGTGCATCAGGGTGAGCCCCACATAGTTGAAAATTCCTGTTTTTCTGCCCTGGAGATAAAACAGCAGTTTTGTAGGCTGAGGAATACTCTATTCTCTAAGTTTACAGGGCATATATAATGGGAGAGATTTGGGGCAGCAGCTGGCCAAAGGGTAGTTTCTGTATCAATAGGGCTGCTGGGCAGTCAATTTTTGCCCTGATCCTGGTTCTGAGGGTGCTGTGGAAGGTGGAATTGGGGATGAGAGGGTGTATCAGTGATGCTGTCATAAACCAGTGCAGTGATTTAGCTGAGAAAATCCAGGGTTCAGTTATGTATATCTGATACTTCACAAACAAAAATTGATGTTTAATTATCAGTAATTCCTCTTTTAAGAATTGTTTTATGAGCCAGGGATTAGGTAAGTGGTTCTGCTGCCTGCCTCACAAGTGCAAGGTCCCGAGTTTAATCCCCAGTACCAAAAAAAAAAAAGAAAAAAGAAAGAAAAAAAGAAAGAAATTGTTTTCATCCTGTTACTAAAACATAAACAAAATAGTATTCTTTTTGAATGGCACAATTTATAATGACAATAGTTTGGTTTTAATTTTTGTTTCTCTATACATAATAACATTTAAAGATTCACTCCATATTAATTCACTTTGGATTCAATTGGGGTTTGAGTTTGTTAATAAAGTTGACCCTCTGTACCCATGGGTTTTGTGTCCATGCTTCAGCCAATCACAGATAGAAAGTTTTTTTTAATTGTCTATACCGAGCATATACAGGTTTCTTGTTTTGTTTTGATTTTTTGTTTTTAATCCTCATTGAGTTTATTGGTACATTTTAGGTATACAGTATAGTTACATTGATTATTGCTTGGGATCTTGTACCTTTACATGACAGGTCTTGATTCTCATTTTTTCCCCTTGTCCCTGCCCTCCCTTCATCTCTCCTCCCTCCCCTTTTACAAACACTTCATTTCCATTTCTTCATTTTTCTCATATTTTATACAATTTTTTTGTCATTATTTCCATAAAAATATAGCATAACAACTATTTCCATTGTATTTGCACTGTATACAGTATTATAAATAATCTAGAGGTGATGTAAAGTGTACAGAAGGAAATGTATAATTTATATACCAAATATTTCACCATTTTATACAAGGGATTTAAGCCTCTATGGACTTTGTTATCCCATGGAGGAATATGGAAACAATACCGTACAGATCTTATAGGATGACTGTACTTAATAATCTAGTGTCAGAATCCATAAATTCAAAACTTTTCAACTGTAACTCCCCATTTTCTCTTCTGTATTTAAACATTGAATCAGAAAACAGTAAAGATAATTCCACAAAATATGATTGCTCTTCTGTTAAGAAACAATAATCTCTTCAACTGGAGTCACTGTTATCACCTGAGCAATAGCTTCCAGATGTTGTCCTTTGTTATTTGTAACTAAAGGTTGTGTGTACAGTTTTCTTCAATTTATTCTGTTAATTATATTCATATATATTTATATATTCTATTAAATATATTCATATATTCAAATGTAATGTTTTCTCTGTGATCTAGATACACATAGGTAGTGTCTGCAACATCAAGCTACAAAGTAAATCTGTTGTTTTTTTAAAGTTTAAATATTTCTTATTCAGTATTAACTTCTTCAGTCTATTTCATTGAGATAAAAATGTTACTAATTAATAATGGTTATTAATATGATATAGAATAGAAATTTGAGTAAAGAATTTGTATTTTATAGATTAAGGAAAAGGACAATTTGAAGTTAAGGTATATAAATCTGATGTAAACAATTTGTAACGATTTTCTAATGTTGCAACTAAAGGCAGTGCAATCATTTGACATTCCAGTCAGTAGTCTTAATTATCATTAAACACATATATTTTTCTTTTGCAGTAAATAATGTATCTTCTCTCTCTCTCTCTCTCTCTCTCTCTCTCTCTCTCTCTATATATATATATATATATATATATATATCTCTTTGTTTTTTATATTGAGCAAGAGAAGACTTAACATTTATTTTTTTAAAGTAAGTGGCATTTATGTACTTATCATATTGGTGTGGCTGGGCGGGAAGCACTTAGACCATAAACTTTAGTTTTCTTGAGTCACCTAAAGAGCTTATTTAAACCCAGATTCCTGGGTCTACCCATTGTCGTAGGTGGGAATAACACTTGCACTTCTGAAATGCTCTCAGGTGTTGTTAGTTATGGCCCTTACACTAATAGCACTGGTCTGACAACATAGGAGAATAAGCTATTTCAAGTAGGGAGACAAATAGAAGGTATAAATAGCATAGTAAGATTGCAATATCTATTTTCAATGGGTTGAATAATGGCCTCCAAAAATATGCCCACTTGAAAACCCAGAAAGTGACCTCATTTGGAGTAAGAGTCTCTGTGGATATAATTATGGTGAAGATGTTGAAACAACATGATCTGGATTATGTGGTCCCTAAAATTTAATGAATATCCTCATAAGAGACTTATTTCTATCCTACTGATCTACAGGATAATACTGTTGCTTTATCAAGTTTGTAGAAATTTGTTACAGAAGTTTTAGGAATCTGTTATTCTACCCAAAGACCAATTGCTAAAATGCTAAGTTCCCTCAGTTGTATGCTTTAAACAAAAATTATAGTTTGGACCTGTGCCTCATTTTAATGATTGAACAACTAATTGGCAAGCAGAGTTGAATATTTTTATGTCAAATGAATCTTCCACGAGTACTTAAAGATAGTTATTTTTAATATTATAAGTGTTGAAAGAAAACTCATTTATGCAGAATATATTAAAGTATTACTTTATACCAGATTCTTGTTAAATGTTGGAATGGCCAAGTGATTTAGCAAGTGATGTAGCCAATAAACTCCAGAGTTAGCATTCAAATCAGGATCCTGTCTTTCTAAATTCTTTGCTCTTTTCTACTGCATTACATTGTATCAAAGTCTTACAGCGAGAGGTCACAAAGTATTTTGGCATGACTGGTTCATTTTGTCTGCAATGTAATAGTTAAAGTAGAAAATGAATTTATTATCTCCAACAAAAATCACCCTGATTTATGGTATTTATTTCTACCAAATACCATAAAGTAGTTTTCATTTTTTGCATTAATTTTATTTCTTTTTTAGTAAATACTCTACTTTCTACTTAATCTAGTTTTCACTTTTGCATTAATTTTATTTCCTTTTGTAGTGACCACCCTACTTTCTACTCTTAATAAGCAGGTAATTTAAGCTTAAACTTAGTAACATAGAAATGGTTGTTTTACATGGTCTTGGAGGTGTAGATCATGATTTAGATAACAGTATTTCTATATACCTTTTTATTATGCACCACCCTCTTCACACAAAGAATCCTGCAAAATATATTTGAATATTATCTTTTTTTTCTCTCATTGAGTTTATTGGTACATCTAAGGAATATTATCTTGAGATTAAAGATTACTTAATCTTTAGTAGCATAGTATAAATTCTGTATTTGTTTCACACAGTTTCCTTTAAAGAATCTAAGTTATTTAAGCTGCTTAAAGATATTTTGATATTTATTAAATCCCACAGTTATGGTTAATGCTTTTAAATGTATAGTGTGAATGGCACTTCTAGCAGCAAAACATTTAATGTATTTTTTGAAAGTTGATACTACCTTTGTGGTTGTTTCAAAATCAGTAAAAATCAAGATTAGTGAAACTGAACTTTACAAAATGGGTTAAAGTAACTACTCACATTGGCAAGTTAAGGTGAAAAGACAAGAGATAAGAGATTAAACATTTTAAAGAGAATTGTTTTGAAGTCAGGCTTAGAAATTCAGGATAAATTTCATGCTGTCATTAAATTTCAAAATAAAAAATGATATTGCTAAAAAATAGACAATGATACTGATGCTATTCTCCTTTTTTTTTCCATTAAGTTTATTGGTACATTGAAAGTGAACAATACAGTTACATTTATCATTGGGATCTTGAACCTTTACATGATATATCTTGGTTCTTGTTTTTTCCCCCATACCCCTGTCCTCCCTTCAACCCCTTAATCCTTTACAAAGACTTTGTTTCCGTTTTTTCACATCTTTTCTTTTCCATTATTTCCTTTCCCCTACCCTTCCCACATCCCCTTTAGCCATTTTCAACTCCTAATTATATTATTTTAACCTTATTTATACCTTTAATTTTTAACACCAGAGAAATTATTTGGTATTTACTCAAGTGTGTCATATTTATTTCCCTTGAGTATAGCCTCAATGTGCATCCATTTAGCTATAAACATTTGTAGTTTCTCATTCTTTATGGCTGAGTAGCATTCCATTTTATAGAAAAACCACATCTTTATTCAGTCTCCAGTTGGTGGGCATTTGGGTTGTTTCCAAGTTTTAGCTATTATAAACTGTGCTGCTTTGAACATGGGTGCATATATATATGTATATAACACTGTGGTATGATTCTTTTAGTTCTTTTGGAGAGATACCCAGAAGAGGGATACCTGGGTCAAATGGAACCTCTAATCCTAGTTCTTTGAGGTATCTCCATATTGATTTCCACAGTGGTTGCACCAATCTGCACTCCCACCAACAATGGAGAAGGGTTCCTTTCTTCCCACAGCCTACTGTGATAAAAACAGCATAGTACTGGCAAAGAAACAGACCTGAGGATCAATGGAATTAGAAGATGGCAGAGACAACACCAGACATACTCAGCTACCTCGTCCTTTACAAAGGAGCCAACCACCCTCACTGGAGGAAAATAGCCTCTTTAATAAATGGTGTTGGAAAAACTGGCTTTCAACTTGCCAAAGATTAAAACTAGAGCCTTATCTTTCACCGTGCACTAAACTAAAATCCAAGTGGATTCAAGATCTAAATTTTAAAACAGAAACACTAAATTTACTGGAAAGCAAATTAGGTAGAACTGTCGAAGACATTGGCATAGGAGAAGACTTTATGCACAAATCCTCAGCAGCACGAGAACTTGCACAAAGAATAAACAACTGGGATCTCATTGTATTAAAAAGTTTTCACAGTGCAAGAGATATCACCAACAGAGCTAAGAGACAACCTACAATGTAGTGAAAAATCTTTACCAGCTACTCCTCAGACAAAGGACTATCTAGAATATATAAAGAATTCAAAAAAATCAGACCCCCCAAATGCAAAGACCTGATTCAAAAATGGGCATCTGAAATGAACAGACATTTCTCAGACAAAGAAGTGAAAGCAGCAAATAAATACTTGAAAAAATGTTCAACATTGCTGGTCATTTGAGAGATGCAGATGAAAAAACACTGATATTCCATCTCACCCCGGAAAGAATGGCTGCTATCAAGAAATTAACCAATGACAAATGCGGGGATGCGGGGAGAAAGGAACTATTCTCCCTTCTTGTGATAGTTGTTCATTCTTTTCCCCAACATTTATGCAGTAATTTATTCTACAGACACTTTATAGCTTACAAGGCATGACATTTAAACAAAGTATATTGTCCAGTGAGAAAATCAGCCTCATATGTATATCATTAAAATATAAGAAAATAACTGTCCCAGATGACATAGATCATAGCTGTTGTTACAGAAAATATCATGGAATAGGGTGAATTCTTCTATACCTATCAGATGTTTACAAATTTTAGTCAATTTTATTTTAGGATTTGATTTTGTATGCTCTTGCATTTTATTCAGTGAATGTGTTCTGCAAGAGATTATATTAGTATTTTTGAGACTTTCTTTGTGACTTATTAAGTGATCAAATATGTAAATGCTTCAAACTTAAAACAATATATTCTTTAATTTTTTATTATGTTTATTTGATTATTATTGTGTTGTTGAACTCTTCTATTTCTTTTTTAATTTTTATGTCTTCTATTTTTTAAAGTAAGGTCAATTCTAAAGAAAAAATTGAGAGGTTAAAAATTTTAAATTCACTAATTCCTTGTAATTCTATCCAGTATTACTTTGTATATTTTAAGTTAATATTTTAGGAATATACAGGATGAATACGAAATGAACTTTTTCCATCAGCACTGAGTAGAAACACTCATTTTCCTCTAATTATGCCTTTTTTCTTTTTTTATGTCATTAATGTATTTTTATTAATATGTGTTTGCAGTACATGATGATTATATTTATCATGGAGAGTTTGTACATGTACATAAAACAGCTTAATTCTTTTTTTACCCTTTCCCTTTCTCTCCCTCCCTGCTCCCTCCAACTTTTAATTTCCTTCCCTTTTTGAAAAAAACTGTTTCTACTTTTTTCCTTGATTCTCTTTTTAAATCCATTTTTCCTCCCTTCCCTCTCTCCCTACATCTCTTGTTCCCCTTCCCATTTGAAAAAAAAAAATCTGCCTACTTCCTGTTATCTAGTCTTTATTTTGCTTTTTGTTTATATTTTGTGTTTCTCGTGTAAGAGAAAACATGATGCTTAAACTTATGCATCTGATTTATTTTATTTAACATTGGTCTTGAGGTGCATTTGTTTACCTATGAGTGCCTCGTGTTTATCCATGAGCCAAATTAAACTAACTTCTCCTTCAAATTGTGGGCAGTGGATATTGTCCCTTAGCAAAAAACAAAAACAAACAAAAAAAATGTAATCTTTGCACAATTGACTTCCATAATTTTGTATATTTAATTTTGAAAAGTCTTAATCATCATCATTTCAAATATTTTTTCTTCCTTTTTGTTTCAATATTGCCCTTGTATAACTCCTAGAAGTATATCAGACATCATCATTTGAATCTCCATACTTTTAAACTGCTGTTCCAAACTCTTGCTTTATCCTTCTTTTGTAGAATCAGTGATCTCTTCAAATCTACCTTTCAGTCTATTTTTCCTTTAATATAATTAGTTCTTTAAATCATTCATTGAATTTTTAAATCCATGACTTTTCTTTTCTAGATGTACAATTTAATCTTTTAAAATTTTTATATGTCTTTAAAGTCCTAGAGACCCAATCTTGTTCAATATGATTTTTGTTTGTTTTAACCTATTTAATAACTTAAAAGGTATTTACTTTTAATATATTTTTACTCTACTACCAAGTATAGAAAATTTAAAATTATAAGTGTAAAAGAAAGTAGGTGCATTTTTATAAAGTGAACATTCCCTTTTATCTAACACAATATCAAGAAACAAAACATTTCCAGAACCTGAGAAATGTTCTCATGGTCTCTTTTTTCTTACTCTCCCAAGCTCCAAAGGCAACCACTATTCTGACTTCTAGCATCATATGTTAATTTTGCTTGTTTTTGAATTTTATGTCAACTGAACTATGCAGTGTGAGTATAATTATTTTTTTTTCTTCTGTAGAATAATCTATGTGCCTTTAAAGGTAACATTTCTGAACTAGTGTTTGAGATTCTGTGTAAGTCTTCATAATAGTTGCGTAGCTTTTATGCTTTCTTCTGTCTTACTGACTGGAAATCCTAGATAATGTTCATGTTAACTTTTTGCTTTGGAAATCCTCATATTTTCAGGAGACATAAATTTGGATTTCTCATGTCAATTGTGTAAGCTAGTATTTTCATTCTTTTAGCTTTACTGCCTTTTCCCCCATTAAATTCCCCACATCAAACTACATGTTACTTTGTGGCTTTTGAGTACTGGTGAGCAGAATTTTGCTTGTTCTCTTTAATCCTTGAAGTCTTCAGGATTTATATATTATCAATGTAGTTATATAACCAGTGTCATCCCAAAACTTCTCACTTGTCATTGCTTAGATATAAAAAGCCCAGTCCTAAGTCTGTTGGCCCAGTCCATGTACAAAATCCCGAGGGCCTTCATCATGTCAGTTCCACGGATATAGCTGTGCATTTTTCATGCTTCTAGAATATTAATTTTCTTTCTTTAAAGGTTATGCATAATACATAAAACTTAAAAGTTGTATTTAGTGTTTTTATGTACTTGTGAAGGTACCTAAGAGGAAAGGGTGTATAATGTATAAGATAAATGTCCATATCACGTTGCTTTACTATTCTTAGAAGTTGAGCAAATCAGTGCAGTTGCAGTGACTATGAGGCAATTGGCGAGATTTCCAGGAGTATGGACCAGAGTTTTTCTTTAGCAAAATTACTTGTACCATACAGGACCCACTTTTACACTGAGCAGATCAAATTTTACATGTACTAACTCATTTTTTTTGCTATTGTTTTGTAGATGCACATTTCCAAAAGAATGATTGAAAAGAAAAAGACTAAATTTAGGAAAAGGTATACTTTATAAAGTTAAAAAGTAGTATGATAAAATTGAAATACGACATTTCCCTCAATGTTTCATTCCCTTTCATTAGGGAAACCTTGTGTTTAAATTTTTCTAAAAGAAAAAATGATAATAGTTTTAGACATATGAAGAAAATGTAATATTTGTACAATTATGTTGAACCAGAATTTTTAAAGATTAATATCATTTGATCAACCAGATGAGAAACAGGCTTTTATTTTTACAATAGGTAATGCAAACTAGGAAGAGGCTTCAGTATAAACTAATAAACCATTAATAACAAGTTAGTATTGTCACTGAACCAGCCATACCATTAATTTTTTTTAAACAATATAATCAGAGCTGTGCTAGAAACAATCCCACTCAAAAGTAAAACCTGACACTCCTTTTTCTTTTCTTCTTTGCACTTTTTCAGAAGGTAAGTAATTTTTTAAAGTAGACTTCCATTACCCTTTCAGTTATACCTCACAGCAACCTCATCAAATACATCTTTTATTATAACTATCTCCATTAAAAAGATGAATAATTTGTGGCTTGGAGAAGTTAAGTGACTTTCCAGTATCTTAATGACTTAGAGGAAGGGCATTTGAACAGCAATGTATGGTGGAAACAGTATTACTTTGCAGTTTGACAAAACTTTATTCTGTCATGCTCAACCATTTGTCTAAATTGACAAATTTGTTATTTTTTCTGATAGCTCAATTTACTGTTTATTTAATGAGAGTACTTAATTAGATTTTTTTTTGTAGGAGGGTTGTAAAATACACACACACACACACACACACACACACACACACCTGTGTAAGGTGCTTGATAGACCACCATTGCTTTGTACCCAGTAAGAGCTCAAATCAATATTAGTTTCCCTTCTTTCTCAAGTGATCATGCTATCTTACTTACTGTGAAAGCCAACCAAGGAAAGATACCTTAAAATTTTTATATTAAAAATTTTATATTCATAATCTTTTTTTTCTTTTCTTTTTCTTTTGGTACCAGGGATCGAACTCGGGTCCTTGTGCTTGCGAGGCAGGGAGCAGAACCACTGAGCTAAATCCCCAGCCCTATATTAATAATCTTTGATTACAAATGAATACACAGGAATTATCATAATTGATCTTTTATTTTTTATTAAGTTTATTGGTACTTTTTAGGTATATAATACAGTTACATTCATCATTAGGATCTTGTACCTTTACATGATGTATCTTGGTTCTTATTTTTTCCCCATACCTCCCACCTTCACCTCCTCCACCCTTCTATTTACAAAGACTTTTGTTTCTGTTTTTTCTCTGGTGTAAAAAGCTAAAAGTGTAAATAAGTGTACATTATACACTAAGTATAAATTATACACTAAATGTATAATTGATAGTATGAAATAGGAAGAAAAGGGCTAAAGGAGTAGGAGAAGTGGGAAGGGTAGGGGAAAGAAGGGAAAACATAATTTGTCTTTTAAATCTAAATGTATTTAATTCTTTCTCTAGGAAAAGTCGTTTAAAATGTTCTTTTGAAAATATTTGTTCGGATGATGCCTTATCAAAGGAAAACTTGGGTAGGTGAAGACCTGTCCTGCTTTTAGTTCTTTTGCCTATAATCTAATTCCACAAAATGTAGTTCTTTTTTGAAAAGAAAAAAAATGCAAACAAGAGAAGTATTAGTGGGTTACTTTTGGTGTTGATTTACATGTAGAGGTTTTTCATCTGCCTTTTTAGGCTTCTATTTCCTCAAATTAAAGAGTCTCTAGCTTTGGCATATGTTTACTTTTGTAAATAGAGCGCAAGCAGTTTTGAAAGTACATGCCAACAACTGTGTTTCAATCCAGACTTCTCCACTCCAAATTTATGTAATCCAAAGGGATAGAAGGTAGTAAAGTAAGGACCTGGGGCTTCCAGCTGAGTTGTCATTGATATTAGAACACAATAAGGTGAATGTAGAAAGCAGGGAGAAATTTTCTCTTCAAAAGCTACTTACTCTTCCTACCTTTTCATTAGTTTTAAAAAGCAAGCAAATACTTATTTGCAAGATGTAACTTTGGCAGTTGTGTTCAAAGCCCATTAAACCCAGAGGTGTTGTCAATGCCATAGTCCCTCTCCCTTAAAACCACCACCACGCTGTGGCATTGTATTTCAATTTTCTAAATAAACCATTCATTTTTAGTTTCATTAAAAGAAAGTAAAGCAGGCAGAGAAGAATGGAACAACTGTTTTTTAAATACTTTTGTTCCTCTCTTAATCCACACAATATTTCATCGTATCTCTCCCAACTTAATCTGTTGCTGTTTTCTCAATGAAAAAACTTTCCTTGGTTACTCCCTTCCTTTGCTTCAGGTGATCGGTTCATTTATTCCTATAGAAAAATCACTTTATCCCTGACTGATTTCCAATTAGGAGACTCAGGTATTTGGGGCTCTGGAACCAGGATCCTTCTTCCTACAAATGTACACAGAAAATAAAAAGAGACCCACTCTCTCCAGGGAACATCCATTGATGAAATAATGGATGACTGTATCTCACTAGTTATCCAGGGAAAGGGAAACTTCTGCAGGAATCTTATATACTGTATGGCTGTAAAAGTCTCAAATGTTATTTGTTAAGATATTTATTCTTTGTTATTTGCTAATCTAATTTGTGTTTTATTCCTTCATCGTATCATTGACTAAAGAGCAGGAATATCTAGTCTCCACGAGTAGACTTCCTGAAGAAAATGATTCCTTTTCAATTTTAACAAGCAATTTTTTAAATACCCACTCATATTTCTGTGAACTTCTCAATTAAAGCTTCTGATAGGTCTTATTCCTTCACATATAAAGTGGGGTCAGTCTTGCCTCAAAAGACTGAAGAAAGTTGCACTATCTTCTTTACTGTCTGCCCTACTTCTTGGAGCCAACTTGCTTGGACACTCACATTCTCAAATTTCACACTAATCTTCTGGCCTATCCTTACATCCTAGGTGGATTTTATGTTCCATGGATATTTTCTCTCTTTTCCCTTACTTAGTCACTAGAAGGAGAACTAATTAAGCGTAGTTATCTTTTATCTCTTCAAGTATCAGTTTTCTCAATTATGAAAAAGAAATGCAATAGGAGCCTTTTTATCACATAATGATAGATCTGTTTCTAAAAATTAATAGAGCTGAAGGAACATTAAATAATTTAAACAAATATTCTCATGTCTATAAAGATTTATCTAAAAATATTATTTGTGGAGAATATTTGCATTTTTGGAAAAATTGTTACCAGGAATATTATGTACTCTATTGCTATTATTCCTTATAACTCATTTATTCAGTGTTTAGAAACAAGAAAATTCTTCTGTGTGAAGAAAGGATAATAGCAATAATAATGATTGGTAACTATGACAATTACTATATACATTGTTCTAAACACTTCATATACATTAATTTATTTAAGCCTCACAAGATCTAAGTGAAGTGAAGAAGACATTAATGATTGACAAACTGAGGCACTTAAAAAGTTGCAGGACTTTTTCAAGGACACAGAAAATGGTAACATTAATCAAAGTGTCCACCTATTTCCCTTGTTACCTTGATTACAAGGAAGTGTAAAGCAAAGTTTATGAATTTTTTTTGTTGCAGCATTGGAAATTGGTCTAAGCATTTTTACAATTTAATTATTGCCTTTCATATTTTCTTTAATTATTAGTTTTTACTTCTTTTAGTTTTTTGTCATTTTGTTGTTTTACTGTTGCGTTGTTTTCATTGGTAAATACTTCATTCCTTCTTTGGAAGTAAATAGTTTGTAAAAGGTTGAATACAGATTGACATACTACCCAGAAAAAGGGTGGTTAAAATAGGAACAATCTGATGCATGGGGTGAGCCCTAAGAGGGAGCATAGAGTCCTTGGATAGGCCTGGATCTAGCAAGTAGAGTGGGTGACTGGGAAAAAAGGTGTTATCCTGCTATTCAATATAAACTTTGCCTAGGTGATGTTGGCCTTCATCTCCTTTCCTCTCTTATTCCACTTTGCCAAAGAGCATCATGCGTCCTACTTCTATCTACAGGAACAGTGGTCTCTTCTTTGTTACATCTCAATCAGTTCTTTACGCATCTTTATATCACAAATGCAAAAGGCAGTATTTGTGGTTAATTAAAAAAATGTTAGTTCTTTTTTCTCCTCCATTAGAATGCTTTCAAAATCAATGAAATCATATGAAAAAATTATTTAAGCGTTTTTTTCAGTGATGTCATTGGAGTAACTCAACTCCGCCTTTAAATAATCGAAGAAATGGTTTCATTACACAGTTCATAAAGGAGGGACTAAAGAAAACTCAATAAGTGTATATTTGAAATAGTGACTTATTTAGTCAGTGACTCATTTCTTATCAAGAATAAAAAAATACTGATTTATTTTATGCATATTGATTTTTACAAGCTAGTTATTAACTTCCAATTGGAAATGTATCTGTCTCCTTCCCTCCTTTTTCTCCATCCCTTCCTCTCTCTTTTCTAGTAACTCAGTAGATGTAATGTTACCACTTTGCTCTCAACAAAAAATTGCAACAAGTCAAGAAAATTATAGGATAACCAATATTGATAAAAGATGATTGGTCATGCAATCATCAAAGGCATTCGTTTTGTCTCTATCTTTGAAGGATATTATTGACAAATTTTGATAAACTGTTGATTATAATAACTGCCATTTTTGGAAAATTATTTTAAACTTTACAGTACAGGAATATTTATTTATAAAAGCAAGCCTTTCATTACTCTAGAAGCAGAATTTGACATCAGTCAAGCTGATGTTATGAACCCTGGCTGATTTATGAAGTTTTCTACCACTTTGATCAAAAGGCTGCTTACATATTTTTCCAGATCAGTTGAAAACAGAAAGCTTACAGTGCCATTTGGCAATGACATCCATTATCATAAATTGATTGTATTTTAGCCTAACATTAGAAATATAGAGATGGTTACCATCATTCCTTTACAGCCTGGCTCAAAATTCATCTTCTCAACAGTGTGTTAAATTTGAATGTCAGTTTCTATGGGCTCAGAATGTAAAGTACAAAGGCACAAAATTTATGAGAATTTGTATAAAGATAGCCACAAGAGTTATCTATTAAGCAACAGATTACTCATAAAAAATCTATCAAATGTTAGGAATTAATTTCACTAAAAGTGCCTCAGTAAAAACGTGTTCCTCTAGAAAATTCAGTTCACAGGGTTGGATTGGATCCTTATTTTGAAATAAATTCCCAGGTGATTCTCATGCTACCAAATTTTGAATACCACTAAACTATAATGGAACATTTTGTTTTCTGTATTCTTAGCCTTTAACAATGGCTATAGAACACGTTTCTTTGGCTGCACCTAACATGTTACTTGTGGTTTTTGTTTTGTTGAGAAGTTGTTTTGAAGTGTGAAATGAATCACCAGAAAGCTTTTTCCAAATTGTTTTGAAATAAATTTTCCATGGAATAACCCTAAGATTAGCTGGGAAGAGATTACAACCATGAAGCTGCCTTATACCTATTTTCCTGAGTACCTTGTCCCTCTAGGTACACAATAAATATTTATTGACTGAATAAAAAGTGCTTAGGGCAAGCAATAAATATAGACAGCTGTAATGTATGAAAATGTAAAGAGAAGATTGATTTTCTACTGACAACCAAGTAAAGGAAACTTTCTATTTTATAACCTGCCATGATTTTATTTAACACTATTAATAATATTTTTAGCAGAATTAGATGTCCTGTTTAGAGCACATTCATGTTCCATGCACTTTCAGTTGCTTTACCTGGTGTGATTTTGGTGGCTTGACAATAAATGGCAGATTAGGAGGAAAAATACCAGATTTTAGTAGTCAGCGTGAAAAACGAAGGGGTATGGGCTCGTGGCCTTTCCCTATGTTGTCTTTGGAAAGGCTTCTCAGACTCTCCATCTGTCTCTGGTGAAGGGTGATTGTTATGTTCCTTTTTAAACCATATTAATGACATTGCTTTAGTTGTCTCTGAGACCGAAGTTTTGCTAAAAGAGCTGGAACAAATGCTACAGCAAGCACTAGAGCCTACAGCAACACCTGATGAATCAGAACAAGAATACAGAGAAGAAATAAATCCAGGAGAAAAGGTAATATTGATAGTTTTTATCAGGCCTAAATAGCAACTTCAAATTATTTAAATGGCAGAATTAGTCTTGATTGCACATTAATTATACACATCTTTTTACATCTTTTTCACATCTGAAACTTGAGCCCTTGATTATGAAGTGATTAATAAATTAGTAGCTTATCAAGAAATCATAATACATGTTGAAAAAAACTATGGACAAGCAGAGTTCTTTAGAATTGGAATGAAGAAAGAGGAGCTCACTGTAGTGGGATGGATCTCTGTAGATAAATTTTTCTCTTATTTCTGATCTTTGCACTTGAGGGAAGGAAGGGGCCAAGATAACAGCAGTTTATTGGAAAAACTGTCCTCTTTGCTTCCTGTACCAAGCTAACTGTTGTAAGGAAGAATCTATATAATTAAACTACTGAATTTTCATTGGAATTTGTTTCCAAAGTAAGTAGGTTTTCATTGAAAATAGTTTTCACCATTCTTATCTAGGTGTATCCTTTTATCCAAATATATAGGATTCAGAGAGGCTATATGTGCTTATTTTATTCAGTATATCTGCAAATAAAATGAGGGTTTTTGATACAGGGTCCCATTAATACAGAACAGCAATGTGGTAAGTATGAGAAAAATAAGTCAAGGGGAAGAAACTTTCACCAAGTGTGCAGTTGTTAACTAAATAGAAAGAAAACTGGCAGCAAGGAGTGTATGTCTTTAGATTTCATTCATTCAGATATATGGCACACCTGGAGTCATGAGAGCAGATTGAGACTGACTCTAGAATGTAATGGTTGTGTCCCAGTCCTGGTCCTACCACTAAGGACTTATATAATTCAGAAAGTTATTTATCACCTGCCTCAAAGGATTGTTTTCAGGAATAAATAAGATAAATGGGTAAAATGTTTGCCATAAGATCAGATTAGCTATTATTATAAAAGAAAATTAGGAATAGAAATCTCTAGGGTTGAATGCTAAGATTTTCTTATTAATCTCTCTTTTCTCACACTCACTCCCTTTTCAGTTTGAGCAGCTAGTTTGAGCAGATCCCCAAATCTGAGTGTTCTCACATGCAGAAAAAATAAAGGATTTAGAAGTAATCAAGGTTATTTACACACTTTGGCAGACTACCCAAATTACATGATTTCATTTAGAACTTCAAGAAGTATAAATTTGAGCCTTTAATAACTCCTTTAGTGAGTTAGAAATTAAGGAACTATACAGAATTTACGACTATAGATATAAATGTGTTAAAATATGTCAACTTCTACTGAGTTGAAAAATACATTTTTTAAATTAGTACTAGCAGTACCAACTTTTATCTGGATTTGTGTGAGTCGTAAATGCCTTTTTTCTGATTAGTTTCTTTCTTAAAATTTTTTTTTATGTAAAAAGATCTTACCTTTTTTAGAACAAGATCTATAGACTGGTGATATATGTCTTATATACATATAATTAATATACAAATTATTCTTTTCTAGCAATTTTATGCTTTGTTTAAACACCATATGGTTCTGTATAGTGTTTTTTCAGTCTTAGCAGTTTGTCTTTTCAAAAATACAGCCAGGTTGATTTTTATAGTGATATCCTGGAGCTTGTACAGCCACAGAATTGGCTTCTATTTTGCCATTATAACTAGTAACTTGATAGAACAGAAAATTACTTCTGGTTGTTATTTCTTAAAGTAAAATACATAGTTTTAATACATCACCTTACAGGAGCTTGCTTTTTGTTTTAGATTCTTTTATTTTATACTTTCAAAAGGCATTTGGAAAGTGTTAAAATTAATTATTTTAACTTGCTGTCAGGCTGGTGAGTGCCTCCTGCTGACTTGTTCATAAGCCACTCTGCATACTGAACTTTGTAAATCTGACATTCATACTAGGTTTAGGACATTTGGGGCCTTGTGCACTTTTAAATGAGATGAATAGCTATAAAAGCAACTATCAAAGCTGTAGCACTTACCAGTGTAAGTAAAGAAATTATCATCTGTAGGACTTCCCTGGCTTGCTTTTCTCCCCCACCCTCCCACAGAGATTTGATATGGCTCCCAAGAAAACTGGAGAAATGTCTTGTTTTTAGAAAAGGCAACCTCTGATAAACTTAAACATGACAAAAAGAGTCACCAAATTATTTTAAAATCCTGAGCATGTTGATTCTCTTAGCAGATATTGTGTGAGCTATTTTCAAAGCTGTAAATTTGATGTTATCACAACTAATTTCACCTATGAGATTTCAGTTTCATTACCCTCAAGCATTTACACCACTGGATGAGTGTAATATAGAAAAAGCATACATATATGGATAATCAAACCTCTTTACTATTTGCCATTGAAATGTTTTGTATTATTTTCCTCAGTTGTATCACCTTCCTAATTATGTTCTCCTTCAGCTAGTATTAACCATCGTTGTAATTGATATGCCCTCATTTAGCAAGCAATGGAAGGAAATTAATTTCAGATTTTGATAAATCCACCTGAATAATCTACAAATTACATAATCTATGTACAAATCAGATAGTTTACTACATAATGACTTGCATTAAAAGGTAAATTTTTATATATCAATATACTTGTATGAACGGCATGTGCATTCTGATTCCTACCCTTAACAAACCTCAGAGGTGTGAATCTTGTGTGTGTGTGTGTACCCACACATTCTTACAAGGCTTCATCCCCATGAGGCTGGAGTGAATTATCATTATTTGTGTGGATACTTATGAGATGGCCACAGAAAATGTGGCTAAAGCAGTTTTAATTTTTATTCATTAAAATAATATTTTAAATAAATATTTAATATTTAAATAAACTAATATAGAATATTCGGGATTAAGATGATCATGTTTTCCCAAAGTATAAAATTAAAACTACAAGTGGAAAATATTGGAGAATAGAAACAGAATTTTAGTAATTACTTATTCTTACACAAACATAGGTACTATACAATAAAATGAGGATCATTATTTGACCCATCAGCAAAGTAAACCTTGTATACTAATATGGCTTGATTAGTTACTATTTTGTTTTTTTTCAAATAATCGAGTATATGTGAATACTTCTGATGAATTATATGGTTGTTTTTGTAGTTATATAAATGCAGCCCCGAAGCTCCTGCAGGCAATCCATTTCAAAACCATCGTGAAGAGGACTATCTTGTAATTGATGGGGTAAAATTAAAAGCTGGAGAATGCATTGAGAATATAACTAGCAAATTTAAAGAAATAGATGCTTTGATGTCTGAATTTTAGGGCATTATACATATTTTAAAAGTAAATTCTGAAAATATTGACATCTTTATACTTTTCCTGAAGTCATAAATTATCAAAGTTATTAGTGAAATAGTTATACATTATATATAAGCTGATAATTTTAATAACTTCCTGCTTTAGAATTTGAGAATGTCCATGGTTTTGAAAGCCAAACAAATGGTATTTCAGTTAGGGTTAAAATTTTAGAATTGAAAACCCTAATATTGTATTTATGGATTTTTTTGTTTGCCTTGATTTTAAAATATTTTATGAAATATATATCATAAACTTTAAAAATAATTATTTAGGTTCTTTATTTAACTGTCACTAAGTATTAATAGGACTATCCACACTATTAAAATTCTTAGAAATAATTCAAATATAAGAATATGTATTTGTAATAGAATTAACCTATTATAAATGAAAAACATAATAGAACTACTGTTGTACAATAAAGTTGCATATTTTAAAAAAGATAGTGATGTCTCATTATATTGGAAACAGTGATTTTAACCATAGTTCCCCAAGCTGCCTGATTAATAGAGTGTCAGTAAAACTTGGAATATCATAATCCCTTCCCTGCTGAATCAGTATCTCTGGAGGTGAGATTGGGAAAATGTAACTGAAAATGCACAAAAAGAAGTTAAAATTTAAAAAAATGGAAAAGTAATAAATACATAATTCTTCAAGGATTCCTGTATGAAGTTTTAGTAGATGCCATGCCAGATCTTGTTATTTTCATAAACAAAATGTATGTGCATGCACATCTGTCTATAGTTCTTGTTCTGGTTTCCTCTACGCCTATCTCTTTCTTGGTATAGGGGGATGGAGAAAGGACATTTCAGGCATCAAAATTAAAACTTGAGGAGACAAAAGCATGAGAGCATTGGGGGCATGCTCTTAGCTGAATCAGTTGGGATGATGTGTGATGGTGCGATGGTGAGCAGTCCAGGGAGCCATGTACAGGCTAAAGAACTTGCAACACATCCTGAAAACCATAGAGACTAAGGGCAGCATTTTAAATAGTAGGATCCCTTTTCCATTTCAGAACGATACACGGCCTCAGTGTGTAGATCAGTGAAGGGAAATAACCCTGGAGGCAGTGGATCAGTGAGAAGATTATTTCAGGAATTCTGTTTTGAAATTGTAGGAGTCTGAATTATTGTGGTGCTACAGCAGAGAGAAATGAATGGATTTAAACTAAATTAACATCAATAGATTATTAGGATTTGGAGCCTGAATATAGGGAAGAGACAGAGGAGGCTTTAAGGACAACTCTAGGGTTCTAGTCTTCACAATATTATTCAGTAAGATGGGAATACATGCATATTAGAAATATTAAACATTAAGTTTAGACTAAACTGTGTGAGTTCAGCAGAGATTATGAGATTTTCATTTTCTGACAAAGCATGTATTTTAATACCATTCTGAGAACCAGGGTGACTAAGAACAGTCTTTCAACACATATTTAAATTCTAAGTGGTATAAAACAATGAAGGCCAAGGCCTTTGCTTTTTCTAACAGCTGAATTTACTCCACAGCATTTCAGAAAAAAAGTTCCTCTTTTTCTTCCCAGTGATTTTATGTTCACATTGTACAAAATGTTTGAGGAACTAATCGATCCCAACTTTATTACTGCTTAGAATCAATTATCAAATTTTTATAATTATATTTTTAAAACTTTATCTGCAATCCAAGTGCTTTATATAAATCTACATCTAGTAGATCAGTTACAGAGATTGCATATAATTCCTATGGATGGAAGAGCTAGTGCTCCTCAACAACTTTCAATAGCAAGCTGCTGAAATTTCCTGACTGAATTCACCTCTACCAATTGAACTATGAGGCCCTCTCTGTTCAGGTTGAGGAATGGTTGATTTTGGAATGAATAGGGCCAAGCCTTTCTGCTCTAAAGCCAGCGTTAATACTAGAATGTATTAATTTATGGAAGGTTTGGATCCTTTGGAAGACTGAGTCCCCATTATGAACAGTGAAGGGCTGATTAACAGCCAAGTCTGTTAAACCTGTATTTCAAGAAGTCTTGGTCCATTTGCCTGATGCTGAAAGCTGAATTTTTACAAGAATTTCCAGTGGTAAGAGACTCGACTGTATCATTATTGGAGACAAAGAGTATACTTGTGCTGGCTTAGTCTTTTGTTGCCACACACAGTAGTGGCATAAAAATGAAAGTGCACCTATCTACTTATAAAGTCTGCATTGTCTGTAATCTTGAACTTACTGACAGCTAATTGACCTACAAACAGTCCCAGACATAGTTGCAAAACTGTAAATTTTAGTATCAGAAATCGTTTTCTGCAGAAATCTTTCATTCATGGACCTGGGTAATTGTGTAGTGCTTATATGGAAGCAGACCATTCCACCATCTAATACCTCTGTCAAATAGCCATCACTTAATTGGGACTAACAAATGGTAGAGTTTTGCTGTAGATACTTTTGGACTGGTAGAATTCATATCTGTGGTCCTTTAGAGACTGAAATTCTCTAATTTTTCCAAGATACTTAAAAAATCCTTAGAAATGCCCAAATTTTGCTTTCCTATGTCTTATCCCTAAAAGAGATATCAACTATTATGGCTTGTATCTAGAAGTCCCCACATAGCTTCATGCGCTCATAGGTGGGACTTTTTAGAGGTATGTGGTACTGGGATTAAGGTTGTGTGATAAATTTAGTATACTTCTGGATGTGAATAATGGAAGGCTAACCCTGGTTGTGGGTGGCTCCACCCAAAAGACTTGGAGCCAGGGTGGGATAAAAGAGAAAGGGAAGCTTGCTGCTGTTGTTTTGCTGCTTTTCTGCCTACCCTGCCACAGATTTTTTCTCTTATGCTCTGCTGCCCTGCCTCAGAGACAGCTGATTGTAGACTGAAACCACTGAAAGCGAACTTTAACTTTGAGTATTGTGTATTTTGTCCCAGCAGTGAGGAAAGTAACTAAGACATAGACATAGTATAATTTAAATTTCTAAGTACTTCTTTAGAATTGAACTAACTCTTGATGCCTTTCAATAGCATTCTAGGAAAGTAGTTTGGGACAGATAAATTGGACCTTCAGGTCCAATTAGGACATTCTATGCTGGCAAATCTAAATGTTGAAACATTTTTATCCATTCATTTGTTGTATGGTAAAAGCACTCAAAGCACTGAGCAGCATAGGAAAGGACAAAATGGTTTCTAAGAAAAATTGAAATAATAAACTGCTTTTAAATGCACATAGCAAGGTCTTACAAGAAAGAGATATGCTCAAAATTTAAAAGAAAAGAAAAAGGTTAGTTTGCAAATAGAACTTAGCATCTATAGGAAACATGAAAGTTCTGGAGTTAGAAAATAAAATTGTTCTTATCTTCAGTTTCTCCAGCCTAAAAATTTTTCTCTGATTAAAGTATTTCCTGGGACATGAAGCCATGGACAAGTTTATTAAATTAGAGAAAAAGAGTAAAAGGCCAAATCCAGGTGGCTTCCAAGAAAACATGACCTCCAGGTAAAGGCCCAGTCAAGAATGTGACTATAGCATTGCAAAATATTATAGTGTGACTCTTAGTAGACATTACAGCTGGATACAACCTCCTGTAAAGTTCCAAGCATGGTACCTCAGCCACCTGATGTGATGGAGTTACTAGCAATTAAATCTGAAGAGAAAGAACATCTTGAAAAAGTGCATTTTAGACACATAGAATGAACTGGAATCAAATAAATAAAAACCACTTAATTGTAGACAGAATAATATTGCCAATGTCTGAAACTATTTGAGAAGAGACAAAGACTTCTGAGCCTCAAATTTTCTACAGTTTTTTTATGCAACATTGTTCTGGCAATAGTTAACTGCCACCACATTTGACTTCATGATCCCAACAAATGTTTTGACAGCTTTCCATCTGTACAGGGCCTAAGGGGTGTTTTTGCCCTAGGATAGCACTACTAGCAAAATGATTCCTCCTTTTAGGTTGGACCCAACTCCTTTGACCTAGGTCTCTAGCTTGAGTGAGACCTTTTACAAAACCTTCCTGTTCTTATCTGGAGCTGGTCCAGACCGGCCTTCAGCTACTAGGGGTTCAGCCCATTTTCTTCCCAGCCCACAGTGCTGAGTTTTGTTTTAACTAGTATCACATTGCTGAATCAAGGAGATAGCATATGTATAGATTTATAAAGAGAACACCAACACAACCAACATACCACTAAGGGTTTATTGAGTGAGTCACTTATTTTACTGAGGTTTAGACTATGATAATCAGAGTGGACAGTGGAGATAAGTGCACAATAGTGGTATATCTTATTTGGTAAAGAAAAGTGTGTATATATTTTCATTTTCCTTCTTTATTTTCCATGGTCTCTTTAGAATTTTAGTATTGTATGAGGATACTAAATTACAAAACCTGTTTGGGTGTAGGTTTTACCTTGTAATTTGTGTGTCATAAAACCAATAAGTAAAAGGGACAAAATATGAGTACATTTTTGTCATGCCCTTGATTACTGTCTCTGCCTTGAATATGTTGCTTACTGGCTGGTGGTAAAATGATCATTTAGTTTCCTCATATATATAAAATAGCAAAGGAACTGTCTAAAACAAAGCCTTGTGAATGAATGAGATATTTGATGTGAAAATGGTTTGTAAATCAACTTGATCTCCTATGTACTCCTTCCAAAAAGAACCAAGTGTATCTTTTAGTATGTTGCAATTAAGAAATTGCTGAGATAAATTGTAACTATACATTTTGAAACTGTCACTTTTATTGCTTAGTATTATTCAGTCTGCTCATCACCAATATCAGTTTCCTTTTTCTCTTTTTAAAAATTTATCTTTGGAAACCAGCAGCAGCAGAATATGATCTCTTTCAGGGGTGTGTTAATAGCACCTGTCTTTTAAATTACATCTTACTGTTGGGTTTTAGAAATAGCCTTTAATCACCTTACTTTCTTCATAAACATTCAGTTAAAAATAAAAGGGGGAAAGAGCACTGATGAGTTGTGGTGCGGTTCTGTCGTTTTAGATGCATTTCACTAAAGGCATGAATGTCTTTTGCAGAGAATTGATGTAATCCCAGTGCTTGAGAGGCTGAGACAGAGGATCACCCTGAGTTCAAGGCCAGCCTCAAGTACATAGTGAGTTCAAGGCCAGCCTGAACTACATAGTGAGACCCTTTCTCAAAAAACAAAAAAACTATGGATGCAGTTCTATCCGGCTTCAGTGACTCTGCTAGTACTAAAAATAATTTCACAGAGTCTAAGGTCAGCAGATAACTTTAGACCTAAGTTAATGGCAACTGTCCGCAGAAGAAGTTAAGTCAGAGGTAGGTCTTTACTTGCAAGCCTGTTCTGTGATTCCTCTTGTATTATGGAAAGGGCTGATGATAATGACACCTGGTTTTTCAATCACTGGGTCAGAGCCTGAAAGGACATTCAGCTTCTGCAGTCACAATTGGATCAGATCCAGACACTCTGTATAACCACCACAATTCCCCCTCTTCACTTAGTTGCCTGCCTGTAATACACTATTTCTGTATATCCATAACCACCCTGACTACCATGGATAAAGCCAAGAGGAGGGAGGCATAAGAGAGAATGTTGGCCAAGGATGTTCATCTTGAATGGTGGATCAATGTAGCTAATGAGCTCTTGGAACACTCTTCACCAGAAAGAGACAGACAGTGGATGAGAAAGGGGGCAGAATTGTCCTTTTCAGAGTAAGGTGCTGCCAATTAGGCACCAACTCTTGCCAACAATTCATCTTACCTCTCCCATGGATGCCTGGCCCTGTCTCTCAGTGGCAGGTGCTTTGAAGGCTCACTTCTTCCAAGAAAAGGCATATTGGGTGTCAATCTACAGGGATATGTGAAAATGCAGATTATTTGGAAATGGAGCCCAACTTTATGAGTTAGAATATATTAATTAGTTAGAATATATATAATAGTATAATTGTGAATAAGATAGACCTGACTTACAACCTCATAGAATTGACACTGACCTTGGGCAAGTTGCTTTAACCCCTTATATACCTCAATTAACTGAAAATTTGGTGGTAATGATAATGACATGTTATTAATAACAATACCAATGCCATAGCATAGAGTAATTGAATAGAATAAAATATGACATACAAAGCACTCAAGCAAGGTATCTTGCATATTACATGCTGTTTCTTTTTTTTTATCAGCTTTAATTAAGTTTATTGGTACATTTTAGGGATACAGTACAGTTACATTCATTGTTGGAATCTTGTACCTCTACATGACAAGTATTGGTTCTCCTTTTTTCCCCTTGTCCCTGCCCTCCCTTCACCCCCTCCTCCCCTCCCCATTTACAAACAATTTATTTCCATCTTTTCATTATCTCACATTTTTTTCTTTTCCCTTATTACCCTTCCCCTACCTATCCCACCTTCCCTACACCTTTAGCTCCTTTCTTCCCATTTCTAAATATCAGTAATCTTATTAGGATCTTCTGTATTATTGCAGATTATTCACACCAGAGAAACTATTCGGTATTTACACATGTGTGCCTTATTTATTTCACTTAGGAGTATATCTTCAGTATGTATCCATTTTCCTATGAATGAATCTATTTTATCATTCTTTATAGCTGAGTAATATTCCATTTTATAGAAAAAATACATCTTTATCCAATTTCCAACGGATGGGCAAATGGGCTGTTTCCAAGTTTTAGCTATTACAAACTGTGCCGCTATAAACATGGGTGCACATACTTCT
>NW_022900940.1:25440560-25491374 GCF_012274545.1 Fukomys damarensis | reverse complement strand
ATCCAGTTTTTCCAACACCATTTATTAAAGAGGCTCTCTTTCCTCCACTGAGGATCGTCAGCTCCTTTGTCAAAGATGAGGTAGCTGAGTACATCTGGGTTTGTTTTTGTGTCTTCCAGTCTGTTACACTGATCCTCAGGCCTGTTTCTTTGCCAGTACCATGCTGTTTTTATCACAGTGGCTTTGTAGTATAGTTTCAAATTGGGAATTGTTATACCCGCTGCCATGTGTCTGTTGCTAAAATGGCTTTTGGTATTCTAGGTCTCTTATGGTTCCAAATGAATTTTTGGATTCTTTTTTCTAGTTCTGTGAAATATAGTGTTGGAATTTCAATTGGCATTGCATTGAATGTATATAAAAGTTTTGGTAGTATAGCCAGTTTCACTATGTTGATTCTTCCTACCCAGGAGCAGGGGATATCTTTCCATTTTTTTATATCATCTTCAATTTTTTTTTCACAGTGCTGTAGTTTTCAGTGTAGAGATCTTTTGCTTCTTTTGTTAGATTGATTCCTAGATACTTCATTTTTTTGGATGCTATTGTAAAAGGAATTTTTTCCCTTATTTCTCTCTCAGTGAGTCTGTTATTTGTGTATAAGAAGGCTATTGATTTTTGGGTGTTCACCTTGTATCCAGATACTTTACTGAATCTGTCAATTAGGTCTAGAAGTCTTTTGGTGGAGTTTTTTTGGGTCTTCAATGTAGAGTATGATATCATCAGCAAATAATGACAGTTTGATTTCTTCCTTTCCTATCTTCATTGCTTTAATTTCTTTCTCTTGTCTAATTGCTGTGGCTAATGTTTCCAGAACTATATTAAAGAGGAGTGGTGATAATGGGCATCCTTGTCTTGTTCCTGATTTTAACATGAAGGTTTTCAGTTTTTGACCATTTAATATGATGTTGGCTGTTGGTTTTTCATAGATAGCCTTTATTAAGTTGAGGTATAGACCATCTATTCCAATTTTTTGCAGGGTTTTTATCATGAATGGGTGTTGTATTTTGTCAAATGCTTTTTCTGTATCTATTGAGAGGATCATATTGTTTTTGTCCTTGACTTTGTTCATATAATGTATTACATCTATTGACTTTCGTATGTTGAACCACCCTTGAATCTCTGGAATAAATCCGACTTGGTCAGGATAGGTGATCTTTTTGATCATCCTCTGTATTCTGTTTGCTAGTATCTTTTTAAGGATTTTTGCATCTATATTCATTAAGGAGATTGGTCTGTAGTTCTCCTTTTCAGTTGTATCTTTCCCTGGTTTGGGAATCAAAGTGATACTTGCTTCCAGGAATGAATTTGGAAGTATAGCTTCCCTTTCAATTTCATTGAAAAGTTTGAAGAGTAATGGCAGTAGTTCTTCTCTAAATGTCTTGTAAAATTCAGCAGTGAATCCATCAGGGCCTGGGCTTTTCTTTTTTGGTAAATTTTTAATTACATTTTCAATTTCACTGACTGTAATTGGGGTGTTTAAAATGTTTTTATCTTCTTTGTTCAACTTTGGTAATTTGTAAGTATCTAAAAATCTGTCCATTTCTTCTGTGTTTTCCATTTTATTGGAGTACAGGTTCTCAAAGTAGGTGTTCATGATCTTCTGGATTTCTTTTCAACCTGTTGTGACTTCACCTTTTTCATTCCTGATTGCATGGATCTGAGCCTTTTCTTTCCTTTTTTTGATAAGATTAGCTAAGGGTTTGTCGATTTTATTTATTCTTTCAAAAAACCAGCTCTTTGTTTCATTTATTTTTTGTATCATTTTCTTAGTTTCTATTGCATTGATTTCTGCTCGGATCTTTATAATTTCCTTTCTTGTTCGAGATTTGGGTTTTTCTCGCTCTTGTTTTTCTAGGAGTCTAAGTTTCATCATTAGGTTGTTTATTTGAGCCCGCTCTGTTCCTAGTGTGGGCATTCAATGTTATGAATTTTCCACGTAGGACTGCTTTCATTGTATCCCATAGATTCCTGTATGTTGTATTGGCATTTTCATTTATTTGTAAAAACTGTCTAATTTCTTCTTTAATTTCCTCTGCAATCCATTGATTGTTTAGGAGAGTGTTGTTCAGTTTCCATGTGCTTGTGAAGTTCCTACAGTTTCTTGTGCTATTGATCTCCAGCTTGATTGCACTATGATCTGATAATATACAGGGGATGACTTCAATTCTTTTGGATTTATTCAGATCTGTTCTGTGAGCCAATATATGGTCTATCTTGGAAAATGATCCATGTGCAGCCGAAAAGAATGTATATTCTGATTTTGTGGGGTGGAATACTCTGTAAACATCTGTTAAGTCCACATATTCCAAAGCTTGGTTCAGTTCTATTATTTTATTTTTGATTTTCTGCCTAGATGATCTGTCAATTTGTGATAGTGGGGTATTTAAATCCCCCACTAAAATTGTATTAGTGCTTATTTGGTTTTTCATGTTACTTAATATTTGTTTTATATAGTTGGGGGCATTTATATTTGGTGCATATATGTTTATGATTGTCACCTCTTCCTCTTGAATTGTTCCCTTTACAAGGATATAGTGTCCTTCTTTGTCTCTTTTAATGAGTTTTGGTTTGAAATTTACTTTATCTGAGAATAAGATTGCTACCCCTGCTTTTTTCTGGGCTCCTGACACATGGAGAATTGTTTTCCATCCTTTCACTTTCAGTCTATGGGCTTCCTTTTGCACTAGGTGTGTTTCTTGTATACAACATATTGTTGGATTTTGCTTCTTAATCCATTCTGCCAGTCTATTTCTCTTGACTGGTGAATTGAGGCCATTAACATTAATGGTTATAACTGATATATTCTGACTTATTGTCATATTATTGTCCTTTTTTTGACTCTTTTAACTTCTTCTCCTGTCTCCTTTTAGTTTCTTGCCTTGCCTATTTGATTTGGTCTGTTGGGCCTCATGGTATTGTGCCCTTCATTGTCCTTTTCTAGGATATTGTTTAGAATTCCTTGCAGTGCTGGTTTGCTGTTCATGAAATTTCTCAGGTGTTCTTTGTCATGGAAATATCTTATTTCCCCATCTATTTTGAAAGAGAGTTTTTTTTTTATTTTGATACAAGTATAACTTTATTAAAGCAAAGAAATGAACATAAATTTAAAAGATTCCACCTCCATCGTCTCTCCTAACTTGCATCTTCATTGAGAAACTGTGCAAGGTTAAGTTTACTTTTTTCTAGTGCTGCTGTTTTGGCTCGTCTTGGTAATCTCATCTTCATTTCTGATTCTGGTTCCGGAACCTCACAGTCACTTTCAGAGTCAGCCTCAGTAGTCTGACGTCTCCTTTTTGCCCTAGATGATGCTGTCACTTTTCTCCGTCCTCTGTCAGTCTTTTACTGAATGGATTTTGACCCCTGGGTTGCTTTTACATCTTTAAAAGGAGTCATATATACTTTTTTATTCTTTTCATCTTCATTTTGAAAAACAGTTGCAGTCATGCTGGCCTCCTGTGCTGCTATGGACTGGTCATCAACTTCTTTATTTCCTTTTTCTAACTGAATTTTGACTTTCTCCAAAGCTCTCAGACATGTCCTATCTTTTACTTGCTCTAGAATCTTATTCAGTAGAACCAGAAGATCTTTAGCAAGACTGCTGCTGAGTTCTAAAGAACTCAAAGCTTTTGTATAGACTCGAATTTCTGGTGAGCATGGACTTGTTAAGATCTCATTGCAAATTTTTATAGCCAAGTTGTCATGCACTGATAAGGTCTGATAATCTTGGGAATTCTTGGCCTGAGGATTTAATCCACTTGGTCTTGTTAGATCTACAAGCAGTTCAGCAACATTTGTGATGTCCACTTCAGCTAAAGGAGACGATGCAGGAGCATTGGCTAATGTTTGCAGGGTTGGAAGAAAAGTTTCTTCAAAGCACTCTTGATTCATCCTGCTTGCATACGCAAACATGGGGAAGAACACACCAAGGCAATGCCGAAGTTGAACATCCTCTTCAGTCAAAGGATTGTACCACAATAAAATAAGACAAGAAAGAATCCTGCTACTGACCAAAAGCCCAGAGAACATCAGCTTGGCTAGTCCTTCTGCAGCTCCTGTCCTGAGTTCAGACACCTCGCTATCTAAGAAATCAGAGAGGAGTCTCAGAACATTCTTAGCAGTAGCAGCCTCTTCAGCCTCTTTTGAGTCTTGTTCATCATCACCGTTGGTTTCTGTGCTCTCACTCTGAAGGGCCTGGATGTTTTTAGTTTTAAATGGGTCAATCCCATAGGTCATCAGTTGGTCAAAGATTGCTTTTAGAGCACTTAGTTTTATTGTGACATCATCAATTTGCAAAACCTGCAACAGTAACACGAAGTGTTTACTTGCAAAATCCTGATTCTGTAGTCCACAGCATCCCAAGCATAAAACAGCCAGATTTCTTACTACAGGATAAACACTCATTATTCCAGGATTCAATGATGCCATTCATAGTTGCACCTATACCAGCTGAAATGGACATCTGCTTCAATAGTTCATAGCACAAGGTAAGACACTTCTGTAGCGTTTCAGCATCATTCTTCTCTATGTGGACTTCTTTAATTTCAGGTTGCTCTGTCTCTTGAAAGAGAGTTTTGCAGGAGGTTATTTTCTTTTAGTACTTGGAATACCTCACTCCAGGCTCTCCTTGACCTAAGGGTTTGTGTTGAAAAGTCTGCTGTGATTCTAATGGGTTTTACTTTGCATGTGATTTGTTTCTTTTCTCTTACTGCTGGTAGTATTTTGTTTTTCTGTTGGATTTCTGGGATCTTGATTATTATATGTCTAGGTGTAGATTCTTTTTTGATCATGGCTAGTTGGAGTTCTATATGCCTCACTTATCTGTATGTCTAATTCTTCCCTTCTGTTTGGGAAGTTTTCTGTCATTAATTCTGTGAAGAGCTTTTTTAGGTCATTTGCATTTTCTCCTGCTTTTTCATGAATTCCTATCAGTCTTATGTTATTTTTCTTTGCATCATCTAGAGGTTGTTGGTTTGATTTCTCATGATCCCTTACTGTTTTTGAGAGACCTGTTTTTTCACGGTCACTGACTGTGATCCTATCTTCTATATCTGAAATTCTATCTTCGCAATCTTTTATTCTGTTGTGTATACTTTCAATAGCGTTTTTAATCTGGATATCTGTTTGAATCTGTTTTATGGATTCCATTTCTTTCCTCTGTTGGGCATTCATTGTTTCCATTTCTTTCTTATGCTGAGTCTTCATGGCTTCTATCATGGTCTTGAGCTCATCTATTTTTTTTGTCAGTTCTTGTTCTAGAGTCTCAAATCATGACTTCCATTTTGCTCATCATCTCTATGGTTAACTGGGAAATTATTTCTGATTTGAATTTTTCTAGAGCCTGATTGATCTGTTTTGTTACCTCCTGTGCTATGGGTCCAGGGTGTCCTGCTGGTTCACTATCAGACTTTTCATCCTCATTTGTCCTACTGTTTGCCATTGGTGAACTGGAAATCTGTTTTTGTGTCTTGCTTAAGTGTTTTCTCATTTTTATTTTTATTGTTGGGTTGTCCTTCTTTAATTTCTGGGTATTACTTAAATCTTCCTAATATAGTTGCGTTTTAGCTTTTGAGTTTCTAATGACTCATAGACATCCTCATTTTCATAATATCAGAGAAAACAACTCATTAAATCAATCACAATCCTTTATCCCAATTGATACATTCAGCAGCCCAATAGGATCAAGCACCACTTGCAAACTGACCACTTGTGGTAGTCATTAATCTGTCACCTTTAAACCATGTGAATTAAATTAATATCAGGAAGCAGCCCAAAATATGTTTGCAGTCAATACGCTTTTCAATGTAGCATCTTTACCATTTAGGATGGGGAGTTAGACTGAGTTAGGACAAGAGGAGTAGGTAAGTGAAAGAACTGGAGCAGGTTTGAAGTGAATCCAGAAGATGTAGAATTACCTTACTATCTTTATGAAGCTATTAATTTCAGAGGGGATAGACAGAGTGCAGGAATAAGGACAAGAATATATCCCCTTAACAATAACATGCGCTTGCCTTCCCTTGAAGCTACGGAGCCATGAGTGAGGTAAAATGACTGGAGAAAAGAACATAAAGAAAAAAACAAAACAAAACACCTCCCTCAAAAAGGAAAAATAATAAAAGAAGAAGTCTGAGTTAGGACAGGAGCAGGAATAAAAAGGGAAATGAGGGATAATATGGTGGAGCAAGAGACTGAGTTGGAGAGAGAGGACAGAAAAAAGAAAGAAATTTTAGGGGGGAATGAGGAAAAGAAAAAAAAAAGAATTTGAAGGGCCTCTTTCAGACTACGTCTCTGTTGTCATATTATACCACATATACAGCCATATGTAGAACCAAATCCCCTGATCTCAGCTAGCCAATGGCAGGTCCCCACAACTGAGACTAACCTCAGTCCATAAGGCCTAACTTGAGTTTCCCAACCCGCAGGCTTGAACTCCACTCAGTTCTATTACAGATTTCCCTTGCCCTTTCTTTAAAGATGTTCAAAGATGGGAGCTCAGAAAACTACCCTTCATGAGAACCTATGCCTCTGCAGAGTTGGTCCAAGGACTGGCCCAATCAGGAGGTTTGAGAATGGGGGAGGGAGGGCATGTCGTGGAAGTGTTTCAAGGGCTTCCTTACTGGATCTGCAGTCCGGGAGGTCGTGCACCCACCGGGTGGTCCCAGGCAGGCAGCTGGAGAGACCTCCTCTGGGGTCCTTGGGTCCTTACTGGATCTGGTGGCATGCAGTCCGGGAGGTCGCACACCCGCCGGGTGGTCCCAGGCAGGCAGCTGGAGAGACTACATGCTGTTTCTGTCATTATATTTTTACAGATTAATTGGGAAGAGAAACCCATGCAAAAAGCTTTACTACTATGCTGCATCCTCAGCTCTTTTTATTTTTATTTTGAGACATGTTTTCACTAAGCAGCTATGTTGCCCAGGTGGGGCTTAAATTTGTGACCTTCCTGCCTCAATCTCCCAGAGTCCTGACAGTACAGTCACACAACACAATGCCCAGTTACAAAGGCCAGATTTTGACGATACAATAGTGAGCTAGCTAACAAAGATGAAAGTCACAGACAAAAGCCCAGAAGTGAAAATAGGAATAGAAAGTAACTAACCTAAGTAAATAGCAAGCAGGGCTGATAGGTGTGAAACCAAGAATTCTGCGAGTTAAGACCAGACCATGCAGGTAGGAATTTGCTCAAGGAGGACCTTGTAGAGCACACCAGAGATTTTACTCTACTTGGCAGGGGAGCCACTTTTTTAGTAGAGAAGAACGGTGGCTGGAATTCCTGGAAGAGAGCATCTGGATTTAAACACCCAAAGTTGGTGCGTGCTGGGACTGCTTGGATGTGATTGGCATCTATCAGAGAGCAACAGGCAGACATTAGTGTGCAAACCAGTGTCCCTGTGTCTGAGGAAATCCATGTCCTGATGTTAGCTCAGATTTTCAGCTTCTACAGCAAGTGCCTTAGGGTTGCCAGCAGGCAGCCAGGGACTGGAAGGTTAGGTGTCTCCATGAAGTCTTATTAAACTCTCTGCTGTCTGGAAATAATGCACCATAGCTGCAGAGTTTTAAATGACAAAGGCTCTGTGACTATAAGAAATATTACAGGTAGATGCTTTTATTTATCCTCCATGAAAGCTTAATATTTTCTTCTGTTCAAGTCAACTTATAGACCTCATTACTTCAAGTTCATTGGGTGGCTAGAGTAGGCCTTTTTTATTTTAATGTGCCCTCAGAATCATACTGGAGAAGAGCCAATGCATTTTTTAAAACAACTCCTGCAATTTAAAGCATTCATGCTGCAGTGTGTCCATACAATTGGTAAAAGAGAGCAATGTCTGTGTCAAGGGACAATCCCTGTGTTGAGTTCTGGGATGTAGAAGTATGTGTTCTTTCATTTTGTGACTTGCTCACACCAGAACATGCCTTGCATTTGTTAAAACATCAGTACTGTTTTTATTGTGATTTTAAGTATCCTGTAAATCTAGCATATTCAGATCATTGTCTCATAAGTTCTACACTCAAAACACCTTTGGTTTGAATCTAGTGGTGATGGTTTTTCTCTTCTAACTTTTTCTAGTACCTCCCAACAAAGACATGCCACAGTAATGCAGAGTAGCAAGCCATTTCACATTGCTAGCCTATTTTTCATTTAGGAAATCTGCAAGGTTCTGCTGGTTTAACCACTTTTATTTATCAAGTCTCACTTCTGTTTGTGGTCATTTCAGGCCTATTGAGGCATGGTTTTGTGACAGTGCTAGGCTCACTCAGAGGTCTGAGGCTCAGGCAGCTGCTGGTGATCTAGAGCTATCTCACGTGGAGTAATAGGAGCAACCTGACTATGTTCCAGGTGCTACTGTTCATTTTCTACCAGCCTAGTCCAAGTATGTAACAGAAGGATGGAAACAAGATTGATTCCCACCATGTCAGTGCTTTTCCAACCCTTTTGTTTGCATTATGTTTGCTAACATTTCTTTGGCCAAGTCAAGTAACATAGCTGACTCCACACTCATATGGGAGGTTGTGACATGGACAGGGAAACAAGTCCAAGTAATCTTATCATTCGAGCTGAACCCAAAGAGCATAACATTAGGTTACAACAACCAATTCCATAGTTTTCTACTAAAAATTTGTACTTTAGCATACTAATAGCCAGCTCTACATTTCAGTAGCTATGCCTTGGTGTTTACCCACTTGATACAATAAACTGCAAGGTATGTGTATGTGTGCAAACATGTCAAACTGGGATTTTTTTACCCACATAATGTTTCATATAACAAGTTTTAGATATGTTTACCTGAGCATCACAAGGGCTAAAATATACCTACACCATTCTTCTGTTATGAGAACATGTGTCTTATCATAATGGAATGTGGATGTGACTCACAGTAGCTGCACTTGGGGAAAGCAAAAATCCTTGTGTGCATTCACTCACTTGGCAGATGATGGCAGGGTGAGTACAGGAGCTCCAAAGCAGCAACAGATGAGTTTTACCCATGAAATGCTCATTGCTAAATGTCTGTGCGTTTAGGATTCATTCTTTTTTTTGTTTTGCTTTTTTGTTTTGTTTTATTTTGACTTTTCTGGTAGAAGTAGCCCAGTTCAGTACAATGGCGCATGAAAAAGCAGATTTGCAAATTTTGGAGGTCAAAAGAGAATCATCAGATTACTCACTCATGTGTATGTGTAGATCATGAAGATGATGACTTTGACATTGACCTTGTAAGCTAAAGTTCCTATGACAGTGAAATGGAGCAAGAATCTACTGATATAGATAAAAGGAATGCAGACCTCCTTGCTTCAGATGATGAAGAAAATGGCAACGTGAGTGCATATTTGACTAGTTGAAATGTTGCAAAATGATTATACAACCAAATGGAAGAGTCCAATATTAGAACTAGAAAATATAGTGAGGATCTTGGCAGGGGTGAAACCTTTTGGACAGAATGTTAGCCCTGCCGTTCAATACTGGAAATTGTAACAGATGAAATGCTACAAGTTGTTGTGAAATACACAAAGGTTGAAAGACAAGTAAAACATTCTGTATGCACCAATAGCCATGTTAAAATATGTATTTATTATGTTACTTCACTAGTTGAACTGAAACCATTCATAGGTCTGCTGGACTTAGCAGGGATTTCTCATAGTACTTGCAGGAATGTGAAAGACTTATGGAAAATGATGGGTCAAAATATGGCATAAAATGTATGTCCTTGCAGAAGACATTATGCTTTCAACTTAGAAATTTATCCTAGAACTCAGCCATCAGGTCCTTATTCATATGTAATAAACCAAATTATGTTTCTCCCATCCCCCAAAGTAATCAGAATGTGACATTCCACAATTAGTTTACCAGTTTCCAAATGTTACATTTGCTAACACAGAACAAGTTGACCAGCATAGGAATTGTACACAGGAGCAAAGCAGAAATTCCAAATGAGATATTGCAATTTCAAGACAGAATTGTATGGTATAATCTCTGAATTTCAGAAAGATTTACATTAGCTTCATATATGGTAAAGAGAAACAAATTGGTATTGCTGATGTCAGCATTGTACCATGTTGGAAATTAATAGGGAAACCTTGACAAAATGGAATATTGAAGTGTAAACTTTCTGCAACAAAACCAAAGGTGGAGTGGATGTTGATGAGTTATGCAGCAACTATGATGTCACTCAAAACAGAAAGCATTGGCCAGTGTTGTGTTTTACACAGTCCTAAACATGTGAGGCATATTTGGTAGTTACAAAGAAAGTAACAATTGAAAAATGCCACAGAGAAATTTTCTTATAAAATTGGGACTGGGACTCTCAAAAAAAAAAAAATCACTTACAGTTGAGGAAAAACAAAATGTTTCTGCCTGTGGAACTGTACAAAAAAAAAAAATTGTGGATCACACTGTTGGGCTAACAAGTGAACAGGCAGGCAGAGCATCCCAAAGACCTACTACAGTAGGAAAGCAAAGCAGTATCAACTGTTCCCTACAAGAAGGGACAGGAAAACAAAACATACGTGTTATCAGTGTAAGTGATAATTGCATGTGGAGTATGCAGTTGTTTTTTTTTATTGAGTTTGTTGGTAAAAATCTAGGTCTACAGTACAGTTACATTCATTACTGGGATCCTGTACCTTCACATGACAAGTCTTGGTTCTCATTTTTTCCCCTTGTCCTGCCCTCCCTTCACCCTCTCTTCCCTTCCCCATTAACAAACTCTTTATTTCCATTTTTTCATTTTTTCTTTTCCCTTATTTCCTTTCCCCTACCCTTTCCACTTTCCCTACACCTTTAGCCCTTTTCTTCCTATTTCACACTCTTAATTATCCCATTAGGATCTTGTATACTATTATAGTTTTTCACACCAGAGAAACTATTCGGTATTTACACATGTGTGACTTATTTGTTTCACTTCAGAGTATATCCTCAATATGTGTCCATTTTCCTATGAATGACTCTAATTTCTCATTCTTTATGGCTGTTGAGTATGCAGTTTTTAATGTGTGAAGACTGCCTTGGATGTGACAATTGAAGCAGAGATTATTTTGTTTTAGAGTTCTATGGGTATTTTCATAGTAGTTCATATAGGAATTTATTTCTGGGCCAGGGATTTAGCTCAGTGATTCCGGCACCTGCCTCACAAGGATCTGAGTTCAATCCCTGGTACCAAAAAAAAAGTTAAGGAATTTATTTCTGATTTTATCTTCTAATACTCACTTTTGTAAGCAAGTACATAGCTGATGTGAACATGTTTAAGTTTATTCTAAATACACAATAGATATTAAGATTTTATACTTTATCTCACTGATACTTTATACTCCTATTAACTACATATTGTATAATACAATAAGAACTTCCTGACAAAACAGCAAGACCAGTGAGATGTCATTTATGTTCTACAAAAATGCCAGGAAAGCAAACACATGTATGTCAGTGTAAGTGACATACATGTACATACGGAACGTGCTGTTGTCATATGTGAAGACTACATTAAGTGTGATAATTGAAATAAAGATTTTTTTGTATAGTGCTATTAGTATTTTCATTGTAGTTCATATAGGAATTTCTCTTCTTATTTTTTAGACTTTGTACACCAAAAAACAGTTCTTGAAAATCTCGACCTTTTTATAAACACTCAATAAATATTAAAAATTCAACATTTTTTTATGTTAAGTACCCTTTGTTTAATATCATAAAACTCATAAACATTAAAATTAACTTCATTAATAGAAATATTCTAAATAATAAATGTAGCTATTATACACCCAAGTTTCAGTGACTTTATGATACAATTTACGTTATACCCATCTTAAAGAGAAAGTTTCAGTAGTAAGAAAATGCAAATCACTTCAAATTCTATGAAAAACAGACAAATCATTGTCGATCATTTAAAAGTCATTAGAAATTTATTCCAAGTAAATATGTACTTTTCAAAGCACTTAGGAAATAGTATCTATCACACAAATATTCCCATAGCTTTTTTCTAGTAACTTTATATTGAACATATTTACATGGCATACAGTATTGTTCTGAAACATTTCAGTAATTACCTCCTATTTCATATTTATAGTCATACAATAAAAAAGTACCCTTTTGATGAAAATCTGATGTTTCTTTGTTTCACAATTGTAAACCACTTTGCCACAAAAATCCTTATTCAATCTTGGCATGCATTTCCCAATTTTGTTCCCAGTCATTGATGAGGAATTGATCAGTCACATTGCACAATGTTAAGATTTTTTTGTGTGCCAATTTATTACCTCCCACAAGATGTGTATGAGCATATCTGTTTCTGAGGCCCAGGATAGGTTTTACTGTTCCTTAGTACATTGTATTAAAGAACATTGACTAAATGACTATGATTTAGGTAGATTTTCTCCTTTATTCCTTAAAGAAAAATGAAAATTTTCATTAGCATAGGCCATAGATTTGAACCTGAAAGTGACTGAGATAATAATATGATCAAGATAAGAATAATAATGATTCAGGCAACAGGAAAAATCAAATGTTAAATAATAGGTCATTTGTTTTAGATGCTATGTGTACTTTTGGTAAATCATTGTGAAAAATATTAGTGGAAAGTCATAGTTTGATAAACCTTTTGGTGGATTGATAGAATTTAAAACTCTAGGTTGTATTTCAATTTGAGTGTAGATAGGAAAGTAGATATTTTAATGAGTTTCTACTGATTCCTTTTATTAAGGTGGTCTTGTGGCTTGTTATGTTTCATCTTGATTGGGTTGAAAAATGCTTGGGAAATTGGTAAAGCACATGTTGGCGTGTATCTGTGAGGATGTTTTGAGAACTGGGTGGCGTGGGGAGAGTAAAACTGAGGGAGAAGACCTTCCCTGAATGGGCACAGTATCACCCAATAGACTGGAGGCCCAGGTGGAAAGTGGGAGAAAGAGGAAGCTGGCACACACTCCGCCATCTCCCTCTGCTCCTGGCTGCTGTGGTGTGAGCAGCTTTCCCATGCCACTCTCAGTGCCATAATATTTCTGCCTTGCCGCGGATCACAGATACTGGAGCCAGATGATCACAGACTGAAACCCCTGAATCCATGGGCCAAAATAAACCCTCCTCTAAGCTGATTCCTCAGGTGTTTTGTCATGGCAGCAGGAAGCTAATAAGCTTGTCTTCCTGTATTATAATCATAGCAGTGAAATTTTTATATCAGGTTGCTTAACTGATAATTTGTAAAATTCACCGTTTTGGAGTTAAATTATAGTTTCTTTTAATGAGAGCATAAAATTATTTTTAATTCCACATAAGTGCTTATTTTTTGTCTGTAGTTTCTATTTATAGTGCCTAATTATAGTGCCTATAGGTTTGAATGTGGTTCTTGCCATTGTTGAAACAGAAGAATGTGATGCCTCTCCTCATTCATCAGGAGAGTCGTGATCAACACCCCTAGGTAAATTAGCAAAAAAGCACAAAAGTTAATTTTGCCTTTTGCATGGATGTGCTTATGACACAATGAATGCATTCATCCTGAGGAGTTAATACATATACATGTCACATCTGAATCCCTTTTCATTACCCTTCTCTTTCTATTCCTCTACTCTCTATCCCTAAATCCCCTTCCTATCTCCAAAACGTCTACCTTGCTGTTTCCTATCACCTGTCTTTTACCTTGCTCTTTAAATTATTTATACTTTGGGTTTCCTATATAAGAGAAACCATGTGATATTTAACCTTCTTTGCCTGATTTATTTCAATTCTCATTATGGTCTCCAGGTCATCTATTTTCCTACAAATGACTCAAATGAATCCTTCCTTATATCTTAGTAGTACTCCATTATACATAATACTATACTTTCATTATCCATTCATCTGTTGACAGACATCTAGGCTGTTTCCAAGATTTGATTATTGTAAGTTGTGCTGCTACAAACATGGGCATACATATATTACTGCAAGATGGTATCTTTAACTCTTTTGGGAAGATAGTCTGAAGAGGAATAGCTGGGTCAAATGGAATTTCTACTTTGTTAGTTTTTCAAGGACCCTCCATACTGATTTCCATATGGTTGTACAAGTTTACTTTCCCAATAATAATAACAATGTAAGATAAAAACAACAATAATAACAACAACAATGTAAAAGACCTCACAAGCTCACCAACATTTACAACAAATTAATCATGGTTTTTTTATAATACAGGAGGCTTCATATTGAAGAACCAATAACTCCTAACAAAAGTATCTTTTTTATAGATTTAAAATAGATTTTTATAGATTTTTTATAGATTTAATAAAGAATTTTGACAGCCATGTGGAAATATGATGGGCACAAAAGGTCTGATCTAATGGCAGTAGACTGAAAAGGAAATCCAACCAGTCCTGTTTATCCAGGTCTTTCTGTGCAGTGTTATTTCCTCGTGGACATCATCATCATTCAGGGACCTATCTAGAGCAAAATGTCTTATGGCTTGCTATAGAATAGGCAGGGCAGAGCGTTTCTTTATGGGCAGCTGTTAAATAGGTGAGAAGATTGGAGAGGAACATTGGTAGATTTTATCACTGGCTTTAGGGGAAAAAGCATTCAGGTTTCCATGATCCACTTTTGGGAAGAGGGGTTCTAGTTTCTATGGCTCACCTTGGGGAAAAATAAGGGGCAAAAGACACATGATCAGTTGAAGATCAGAGGAAAACATTGTTTCTGAAGCTACTTCTGAGGTCTTCACTTTGGGGTTTTGTTTTCTGAGACCCCAAACCACACCTCCTGCACCAAATATTTAAATTTATTCAAAACCATTGTTTTGGATAATTTTACCTTACAATACCTTCAGGTTATAGTCAGGACTTTGTAGATTTTTATAATACCTAGATCTAGTACAATAAGCAAAATCTTAATCTATTTGTTGAGTACATAAACAAATGGACTGTGAGTAATTAAAATACCTGGAACAAATTCTTGTGTCCAAATGAAGATTAAATTTTCCATCTAACTTAACCTTTCCAATTATGAAAGTTCAAGTTCTCAAAACTAGTTGGGCCTTGGATGTCTTCACAACTTAGCCCTTATTTACACAGTCATATATGCTTCATTATTGATTACATGTGTGGGAAAGCCAGTCTCCAAGACAATCCTGACCTTTCGGTTTTCATACCCTTTTGTATTTAGTACACTTCCACACTGAACAGGACTGACCTGTGTAACTATTAAGATGTTGGAAATAAGACAGAGGGTGACCTCTAAGGCTAAGTTATAAAAGACATTGCAGCTTTCACTTTGTTCTTTGGGCGACACAGCTGCAACATAGCAAGGATACTCAACACTGTAGAGGTCCATGTGGGAGAGCCTGAGACTGCCTGCAGAGAATTAGCACTAACTTGATGGCCATGTATGCAGGCTTTTCTAGAAGTAACTGATGAGCCCATCAGGCTCTCAGATGGCTACAGCTCACCTATACCAGTGTCCTGAATGCAGCTTCATGAGGGTCCCTAAGCCAGAAACACCCAACTATGCTGCTCCTAGATTCCTGACCCACAAAAACTATGTGAGAAAATAAATGTATGTTGTCTTAAGCCACAAATGTTTGGGAATAATTTGTTACACATCACTATGTAGCTAATATAATGTATCATGGGTATGCTGCACCAAATAGGTGGTAAGCATCTTGAGGAAAAGAAATTTCTCACAGTGGCCTTCCATGTAGTGAAATATTAGTCTCAATAAATTATGTTAATGTTTCATAATTACACTGTAGTCAAGTCAACAAATGTCTATTTAATGCCCACCAGATGCTCTTCTGGGAGCTAAGAAAATCAGTAAACAAAAAGGGGAAAAAAAAGTCTAATGGAGAAAGACAGCAATAAGTAAAATTGATATGGACCATTTCAATGAATATATGAAGCTCAGAGGAAAAAATACGAGGCAAGGGATGCTATTTTATATATTTTAGGTAGGGTATCAGGAAAACATTCTCTGATAAAACATTTGAGAAGTGAGGCAGGCATGTATTAGAGAAGGAGCATCCCAGGCAGAAGGAACCATGGAGTGCAAAGGCCAGGAGCCTAAAAAAGCATGACATATTCAATAAGGCTAACATGGTGAAGACAGAGTTCACTGGTTCTGATTTTACTATTTAGTTACTTGAGTTTCTCACAGTTACAATATCATGTTTGAATTTCTCTTAGTGACTTGTGATCCCATCTTCTCTTTTTTTCCCCTGAATTTGAACAGGGCACCGGTATTGGTATACTTTAAAAAGATCTATTCATATCAACTTATCATTTTATAAAAATATAAACTCGACTAATGTTTATTTAGGCTAACATTAATAGGTGCAATGAAGAGTTAGAAATTTACTGATTGCAGTCTTCCTACTGTTGGATTCCTTGAGGTTTGCTTGCATCATTAAAGCTTTTAGTGCCCACTAATAAATTATAAAATTTTTTTTTTTTTTTTGTACCAGGGATGGAACTCAGAACATTGTGTTTGCAAGGCAGGCATCAAAACCACGGAGCTAAATCTCCAGCCCTAAATTACAAAGCTTTTGTAATAAAACATATATGTTGGAATGTTACTGACATTGCATGAAAGAGTCAGGCTCAATCAATATATGTTTACTAAGACATAAGAGCTCAAATTGACAAATAATTAGTTCTACCAAAAGAACAAATTTCTATTTTCTATATATTCTGTCATTCTGTGCTATGGTCTTTTCCCTTTCCCCCTCTTTTGCTAAAGGAAACAAGTCACAATAAATTGAATGATCAATGGATAATGAATTCTGCCTTGATTACAGCATATTAATGATCACAAATAAATTGTGTTTGTATTTCATAAACATTTGAATTTTTAAATTTTACATTTCAGGTAAATATGTGTGTCATTAATAAAGGAACATTCCTCTGAGAGGACTAATGCAGAATTTAAACTCACATTTAACATTTTAAATGAGCATGTAAACAAAAGCCCTTGAAATTGTGTGTGATAACAGCAACTGGTGTTCTCTATAAAGATAAGAGGTTTTCTTTCTTTCTTGATTCCTGTTACAGCCATGACCTTAGGAATTTAATGAATTGTTTTATTTGTGCTTCAATTCATGGAGAGGGACACATAGAGCAAGAGGGGACTAGTATAGTCAGATAAGCCAGAAAGAATACACAAAGATACAAGGCTATAAGGAGAAAAATATCCTGTAGCTTGTCTGGCTGTACATATACAGGCAGCTATGCATGCGTGTGTGTAACGAGTTGTGACCATAAAAACTTAACCACTGAAATATAACCAGTAAGGAGCAAGAACAACTCTGTGAATAGTAGGATTTGTTGATGGGTAGGAGGAAGAATATGTTATTTTTTTTGGAAAGTTTAATACTGCAAGAAGTATTATCATATATGATTGTCTTCCTAAATAAGAATATGACCATTCAAATTATAAGAAACAAAATAGTAGAAATAACTGAAAGGAAGTTCACTTAATAAATAGTTTACCTGGAAACCTAATTAAGTAATTTTTATGAAAGCAAATTAAAATGTATGAGGACTGTAGTATCATTTGCAATTAATTTTTCTCAGCTCTAAATGCTTTTATTATATAGCATAGATTATGAAAACAATGAGTTCTTTACATTTCTATCAGAATATATTTGCCTAATAATGTGGAGGCAAAGGTATTTTAAAAAATCTTTCATGTATATTTAAGCTTTGTCTGAGTCAAATGTTATAAAGCAATTTTTCAAACAAAAAAGAAAATTTGTAATGCAAAAGACAATTCAAGAGCTTTGGGTAACTCAGTTTAAAAACAAACTCACTATGTATTTGCTTTGACATTCCATTTTCCTCCATGTGAATAATAGTTAACATTTACTAAACTTTATTACATGCTTGGCATTGTGCTAAGTGTTTTGGCTAGTCATAAAGCATTTCATTCTTACCCATGACATAGGCTCACAGATGTGGAAGTCCACACACAAAAAGGTTCTGTAACTTAACCAAAGCCGAGTGGCAGAGCAAGAATTAAAGTCTAGCTTCACAGTCATGTGTAAAGGTTTCTATATCTGGTAGGAGGTTTTGTACAAACCAAGCTGCCAAAGTGTAAGTATTATTGAAAAGAACACCCAACATATCAGCCAAAGCAAATTTGTTACTCACAGATAGGCAGCAGAGATATACAGGGCCTAGGATCCATGCGAGCAGATTCCTTAAGGTGCAAGTAAAGCTGCCCAGGGTGGATGGAGTTTCTTCTGTGCCTTCCATACCTCACACTGCCACTGAGAGTTGCCAAAAGCGCTCTGCTGTGGATTTGTATTCTTAGCATTACTTGGATTGCTGAGTGCAAGCGTTATAGAACTCTCTTTTTTACGAGAAATGAGGACATATCGCAGGTTGTTGGGGACAACTCCTCTTTATACTGTACTCTCAGCACATTCTTCCCAACAATTTCAAGCAATGGGAAGAGCCAAGTTGGCCAAGTTCTTCCACGAACCTGTCCTCCTGCACCATGGTCTTCAGCACTAAGTTTGCTACTTCATGGATAATCTGATAGTCATGGTGTGATGGTTAATTCTTTTTGTCAAATTGACTTTGCCAATGGGGTGCCCAGCATAAACAGTTTTTTCTGTGAGGCTCTTTCCAAATGAGCTTAGCATTTCAGTTGGTGGACCCAGTAAAATACATTGCCCTTCCCAAGCATCAGCCAATCCAACAAGGACCTCAACAAAACAAAATGGTAGAGGAAGGAAAAATGTATCCCCCTTTTGCTTCCTGACTACATTCTGAGCTGGGACATCAGTCTTCTCCTATCATGGACTACTTAGCATTGGCTCTCTTATTTCTCAGACCTTTGGAGCTGGACTGGAATTACATCACCAGCTTTCCTGATTTTCCTGCTTACAAACAGCAGATTTTGGGACTTCTAGTCTTCATGCATAAAGGATTTTCACATATTAAACATACAAGATTTGTCCCGTGTCTCTGATGAACTCTGCCTATTACACATGGTTTATCTATCCTGGATTTCTTCCTTCAGCATTTGAAGTCATGGAAATTATTAGCTGTGATGGTTAATTTCAGGCGTTAAACCACTTCAGAAGCCACAGAATAACCCCATATTTGGTTAAATATTAATTCTTGGTGTGTCTGTGTAAACGCTTCTGAATGATACTAACATTTGAATTGGTAAACTGAATAAAGAAGATTGCTTTCTTCAGTGTAGGCAAGGCCTCAGCAAATTCACTGAAAGCCTAAAAAGAATAAATAACAAAGAAAGCATTCTCTCTCTTTGCCTATCTTTGCATTAGTACACTGGTCTATTACTGGCTTCAGACTCATACTTGGACTGGAAATTGTATCTGGGTTCTTCTCTTTAGCCTTCAAGTTTGAGGTATACATTAGGTCTCCTGGTTCTGGATTTGTCACACTCTAACTGCATGAGCCAGTTTCTTATAATTACACACACAGGCATGCGCACATGCACACACACACACACACACAAACACACTGTCAGTCTATTTCTCTAACAAACACTGACTAATATAAATTTTGATACCAAGAGTTGTTCTAGCATAATGGAATTTTAAGGTTAAGTTATGTGAGTTGGTTCTGGGTTTTTTGGGATTGGTTCTTTGGTCTAATTAGATTTAGAGATACTAACAATATTTTTAATAGTAAAGATATCATTTATAGTTCATGGTAGGAACTCTTCTTTAGAGATTCAAAATTATCTCCATCTGATATTCCTAACCAAGCATTTTAAGATGCAAAGACAGAGTAAATGTATACATGACACTTTTGAATTTTTTAGAAAGCTGATGAATATAATGAACTTGGCTTGTTGTGCCTAACTTCTTCGGACAAAATGTTAAAAGAAAAGGATACATTCAGGAATTAAATTTCCAGCCCAAGTGGTAGAAAAATGACCCGAAAGCTTTTATGTGTGTCCTTCCTGAAAGAAATCCTTATTTTCTGCAGCTGTAGGGTGCTGAAAATCAAATGCAGAATCTTGTGCTGCGATTTACTGAGTTACGAAACAAGTTGAACTCCCAGCCCTGCAGGGTGTCTACTCTTAGAGTGAGGGTATTGATTGAGAAAGAAATGGATCCTTTAAATTAAAATGGGAAGATGTGGTAAGACCTTGATAAACCTGGGGTCGTTTAGCCTGTAAATTCGGACAGGTGCTCTTTGCCAGTGGAAGTGGCTTTCCCATTGGTAGTGACCTCCTCTCTACACAATTTGGTGGTGGGACTCATGCCTACATTGCCTTAGGAAAGTGTAATGACCTCCACTGAGGTAACTGCCACACAAGACCTACTGATTCTTTTCAGACCCATCCATGGCACCCCTCTTTCCTTTTGTAACTAAGCTCAAGTCTTCACAGGCCGCTAAAGGCAAGGTACAACATAGCACCCATGAAAAGGAATACTGTAGTTCAAGAGAACTACGCTTGGAATTTTCTAATTTATACCAACAATTCGATAAGCATGTTTGAGAATAGATTATGGCATGTGAGATAATGGCAAAAGGAACATACAACTGAATCAGGCTGAAGTTTTTTGACATGGGCTCACTAAATAGAAATTCCACATTTAATGTTCCAGCTGGGAAGTTAGGAAGGGCTCTTACAGTATGCTTGCTTGCTTGGCTAAAATTTGATCAAAAGATAGACCACTGTGAGAGAATTAAAAATACCAGACTTGTATTGATTGAATATATAGGGAAGAATTCAAAGGCTAAGAGATATTAGGATGTTAGCAAGTATTTGTCTTTTAAGACACACTCAGCTACCCTAGGAGGGTCCAGAAGACATACTTAACATCAATACTTAGAGAAATAAACTTGTGAGGAGACTCACAACAGCCTTGAAGATCTCCATGAGCACTTTTCTCTTTAAGCCAGACCTTAGAGTAGGGATTTCAGTGATTGGATGGGGAAGCCAAAATGCAACTGGAATAACTCGATCTCAGAGTGGCAGAAGTCAACTGGTAATACTCCACCACTAAGGACAGAAACTGTACATGTATATAACATTAACAAAGCTGTAGATGAGGCTACCTCTTTGTTATCCCTTACAATGCAAATGGAAACACGTAGTACACAATTTAAATCTATTCCATGTGACATTTTATGAACAGACCTTATTTGATTAACAAATTAATCAGCATGTCTTTTCCAAAATGGCACATTTGATATATCACTCCTTGTGCCTATTTATTTTATTTATGTGTATTTAGATGAAAATCTGCTAAATGTCTCAAAATAAGGGGTGGGTTGGGGAGAAGCCATTGTAATAAAAGTAGTATAGTTTTTAAGGTATAGCTTTTTAAAGTAGTAAAGCTTTTGTACACTTTTTGAGTAATTAAACTTGGTCTTTATTTTTTTTTAAATTGACGGTCAAAAGTTCTTTTGGTTTTAAATATATTATTGGAAACTAAGTTAAATGGAAAAGACAAATTTAGAAATATTTATTTGTCCTTATAAAAAAGGAAGTATTACTTAAAAATGGTCAAGAGAGAAAAAAATGGTCAAGAGGCCAAGATTGTTCTATCTTCATAAACAGAAAAAAGTGATACCCCAAATTATAGAACTGTGAGTTTTACGCACACTCAAGGAAGGTTGTAGTCAGATACCATGTGCAAAACCAGGTAATAAAGTTCAGGATAAATAATAGAGGTAAGCACAAATAAAGTGTCTTCTGGAAGGGAAATCATTCTAGCTGTTAAATTCATGAAAAATAAAATTATAAGCTGGACTTGATAAAAGATATCTACCTGAATTCTTAAAGGTTGTGAGAAAGCCTTTTCAATAAAATGTGCAAAAGAGCCTACAGATCCCACAGGATAAAGCTCTGTTCTTCACTAGGCAAATGTATTATACTGAGGTCACAAAGCAGCTGCCTGCTGAGTACAAACCATCAAGCCCATCTTGTCCAAGGAAGCAGCGTTTTCTAAGAGGATGTAAGTGCCCAGTGGTCACATGTTACCATTGATGACAAACATCTGTGCTGAGAGAAAAAAAAATGCCTTATGAAAAATTTCAGGAATGGGTGAAGAGTAGCAGAGATAACGACAGAATTTAGGCTTTATTGTCATTTCCTTTTCTTGATTGCTGTCATCGTAGTTAGAATGGTTGTTTAGAAATCAGCAGCACAAGGTGATACAGGTTGAAGGAAGAAACACTCCCTGGTGAACCAGGGCAGATGGCCCTGCTGTGGCAGTCACTTTTTGCAAGGCTTTCTACTTCCTGCACACAAAGAGATATGTGTTTTCTAAGATTCTCTTGCATCCTCTTCAGATATTTGTCTCTGTGGAATTTGGAACTGTTACTGAGAAACAAATTGAGAGTTGTTGCAGGTTAAAAGCGGTTGTTTGTGAAAAATACCTAAATCTCGAATACTAAGAATTTTATCTATTAGCTGTCACTTTATAACAAATCACCCCAAACCTCAATGACTGAGAACAACAATCGTTCATTATTATAATGCATACATTTGTTGGTTGTCTGACCTTTACTGGGCTCACCTCATAGGTTTGGGTTACGCGAGGCTCTGATCTCCGCTCAGCTTGACTGGGACAGCTCTATACCATGTATCTTCTGTCCTGGAACAGAGGACTAGGTCCAGCATATCTTTCCCATGGTAGTGCCAGAAGTGCAAATGAGCCGGAAGAAACATTCAAGCTTTCTTGGAGTGTGGGCTTGGATTTAACACACTGCCATTTATATCTCATTCTATTTGTCCTCAACAAATAGTAACATGGCTGACTATGAGTACAAAGGTTCATGTAATGGTTTGGATGTTTACGTTCCTTTCAAAATTCACTCTGAAACTTATTTCCTGTTGTGGTGGTATTAAGTGGAGGGGTCTTAGATGAGTGCCTTACAAAAAAAAATTTTTTTAATTCTTTCAACCATGTGAGGACACAGCATGCATTCCTTCTAGAGAAGGCATTTACTTCGAAGGAGTGGCCAGGCCTATCAGCTGCACCAAAGTCTCTTAACACTGCGCTTCCTACGCCCCAGAACTGTAAAAAATAGATGCCTATTCTTTATAAATTACCCAGTCTTTTAAATTCCCTAGCTATTTTGTTATACTGGTGCAAGTGGACTAAGACAGAAATTGAAGCGCGTGCTGAAGTGAACTGAAGGGAGAAGTAAAGTGTTGCTATAATAGATACCTAAAAATGTGGATGCATCTTTGGAACTGGGTAACAGGTAGGGTCTGGAAGAGTTACATTGTGCTCATTAGTATAATTTATGTCAAAAGAGAGGCCTCAAGTGACCGCAGGGCATCGACGTTCACTATTCTGCACTGCCCTAGGTACTCCTTGCATTTTGGGGCAGTCCTCCTTGGTCACCTCACTTGTGACTCAAGTAGATCCAAGCGGATCTTGGGCCACCACTCTAGAAATACAAATGATAGCCCTTGATAGCTTCCACACTATATCTGCAGGTAAACAGAACACAGTAGTTGTGGAGGTATGATTCCAGCTAGATTTCAGAGGAAAATTCAGAGAACCGAGGGGTTCATGAAGAAAACTGTCAAAATGCTAAGATGACTGCACAGAATCTCCAGTAGGACCATTCCTAATGGATTATAGGAGGAAAAGTGCTGCACAGAGCCCAACTATAGCAATGATTAATGGAGCCAGGGGTTAGGGGTACTCCAAGATGCCAGACCTATAGAGTCACTAGTGTACAGTGTCAGCCTAGAAGAACCAAAGGTGACTGACTCCAACTCCTGAGAGGTGGGAGAGTAGCAGGGACAACAGATCACCTGTAACCCAAGATGTTCCTAACCTCATCTTTAAAGTTCAATTATTATTCAGGTCGCCTAACTCCTCTACTTGCTATCTTCCTTGGAGAAGTCTACGCTCCGGGGCATTCAGGAAATGCTGCCTGCTTTCATTCCCCATTAGGTTTCACATCTACCTCCTTGTATTGTTATATCATTAAAGTAAGAGAGGGGAAGCTGCTGTCCTTGGACACTTTGTTTGGTGGTAGTTTCTCTTGAGCTGAAGATTATGGAGCAATGTGCCAATGCTGGAGGTTACAGAGTACTGTCTGCACAAAAGAAGGCACCATTTTCTAATTTGCATACAGATATTACATACATCAATGATTGCTCTGGCTTTCCTAGTTCTTCTTTGGTGATAATTCTAATAATAGGAGATATTTTTCCAAGTTAGTTTAAACAATAGGTATCTTTGTGGTTCAAATTATTCAAAGGACAACTTTTACTTTCTAGTATATCTTATAATCACCAGATGTTCAAAAGTGACCTATATTTTCAACTCTCATATTTTGGGAGAGCCTACTTTTCCCTTAGAATATTAAATTTGCGTATTTCTCAAGAGCCATTTAAAGTTCAGCATACTAATATGTATTATTTCCAATCTTGCTGCCTGTCTCTAGCTGAGGCCAGTCCCAGTTGCTTGTATACAAAAAGGCCTTAACTAATACATTAGCCAAAGAAATAGTGCAAAACAAAACAAAAAAAACCCATCAGGATTACTTAATCAACATGGCAGCTTGATCTGTGAAAGTTGAAAAGAGAGAGAGAGAGAGAGAGAGAGAGAAAGAGAAGAAGCCAAAGTACTCTTGGCTGCATTAGCAGCACCATGCAATTACGGGATCTGCTGCAATAAATGGCCAAGGTTATGGCACCCATAAAGTTTAATTTGCATTCTGAATATTACGATGTGTTCACTAAGAATGCAAAGCAGGCTCTGCAGGTTGTGAGCAGCTCAATTAGAGTGTGTTTCAGAATTTCTTTCCTTCATGCAAAGGAAGGAGGAGAATGACTTGCTAGTGTGTGGTCAGCTTCAACCTTTGCCTCTTTCTGCAGGACATATGGAGCATTAAAGCAGATGGCCCTTCTGGGCTACTCTTGGAGGAAAGGGGGTCACCAGATGGTCTGATGTAAATTGTGTCTGGGCTGCGTTGTAGCCAATTGGATTATCTGGATCATTTTGGGGATTAATGTAGATGGTCAGAAGATTGATTAGGATGCCATGATTGGAACCTGCTGATATGAAGATGAAAATGATTCAGCCAATTGTGCCAAATGTGTATTATTCCAAGTTACCGACTATGAAACTGAGTTGCTACATGCAGAGACACTGGCATTGGATGAGAATCTCATTGCTATCGGACCAAAACACATAGACAATCATATTTCCAGATCAATCAAATATGTTAAAATCATACTACTGCAGGAATAAAGCTTTCTAAGCCCATTAAACTTTCCACAATTGCCTCATACCTATCTGTGATGCATTTAGCAATGGGCAAAGAAATGACAGACAGATAAACTTGTCTACTTGGATACAGGACTTTGCTGCTGTTCTTTCTTCCATTTTGAGGCTCTTCCTACACATTAGGGTTTCCCATGAACCCATGTGAGAGAAATCTGTTGACAGTTGCCAAAATTGCTACAATAAAGGATGCCCTGCTAGGATGTCTGCCTGATCCATATCTAACTGCCTGGTCATGGCCACAAGCATGACAAGCACCAGACTTAGAAGCTCATAGGGAAAGCTTTAGTGAAACAGGTAAAATTTGGGGACACCAGAGAGAGATTGAGGCACTGGTCAGAAGCATTTTTCTATCCTCTGTTTTCTGAAAATGCAGTGTCAGGCTGTACTCAAGCATGGCCCCAACTGGAAGGTGAAGTCTTCGTTTATCTGATACTCTAGAACCTCCAGGTTGGCTCAGTCCACTTAATTTTGCATGAGGTTTGTCGGTGGAAGGGGGTATAGGGGAGCAAGGAGCAGAAGGCCATGGTGCTACCTGCCTGCAGCTGTAAGCACCTCTGCTGACTGTGCCAAAGGGGGAACTATCCTGACCAAGTTTGTTACATTACTTGGGACAGAAACTGGGGACCAGCTATGACATTCAAGCAGAATTCTTTCACCTCATTTGAGATGCTGATAAACAAGGATTTTAAAATTTCCATTGATTAATAATTGACATACATTTTTGGAATAAGCGTTTTGGCAGAGTTTTAATGGTAGATATTATTAGAGCAGAATTTGCACATTAATAAACTAGCCTTCATAAATGAACATATGCGTCACAGTAAACAATTTTAAATTATAACTATATAAATCACTCAGAAAAGTACAACATAGGAAGAAAATAAAGTCATACATAATGAATGTGTCTGTCTCTGTGTGTGTGTGTTTGTGTATTTAAGTTAGATAATTGGTAGACATACACTTTTTAATTAAACCATACTTATTTTTTAGGGAAGCCATAACAAAATACCACAGACTGAGTGGTTTAACAAAAATTTCTTTTCTCACACTTCTCGAAGGTGGATGTCCAAGATCAGGTGTCAGCAGATTTAGTTTCTCTTGAGGCCTCTATCCTTGGCTTTTACTTACTTGTCTTCTCTCTGTGTTTTCACTTGTCCTTTTCTCTATGTGTGCTTATTGCTAGAGGCTTTTCCTCTTTTTGAAAGAATAGTAGTTGTATTAAATGATGAACTTACCTTTACAACCTCATTAGACCTTACCTACCTTATCTCTGAATATAGTAGAGGTTAGGGCTTCAACATGAATTTGGGAGAGGCACAATTCAGTCTAAACACCATTTAATATATAATGATCTTATCTCCAACAAGTAGTCTTAAGACATATTTTGATGTCTATACTATAACTTGGGTAACCTTTTCCTATTTTAAAATCATTTATGACAGACAAGATTTTATGCTCATGAGTAACAGTACATAAGCATCTACTTGTGAAAGTGTATATGAATAATATTCTTTAGTTACGTTTCTAACTATTTGATAACTGAATTTTAATAAATCTTATTGTAGAGATAAAGCTATCAGAGAGACAGCAGTGTTGAGAGACAGACCCAGAGGTACCTGTGGAGTTGATTGCCCATCCTTTCCTAAAAATGTTCTTTATTCTTTCAATGTACACTGGTTTTTTTGGTACCGGGGATTGAACTTGGGTCCTTGCGCTTGCAAGGCAGGCCACCGAATCATTGAGCTAAATCCCCGGCCCTCAATGTACACTTTTTACATGACTTGCTTCCTCGTGGATCAATATTACCTAAGTGGCTATATTTGAAATCTTATTGGTTGACCATAATTTTGTCCCATGTTGTAGCCAACTCGTGATTCTGCTCTATAAAACTTCCCCTGTGAAATGGAGTCCCTGGCAGCCCATTCAGGCCTCTCCCTGTCTCTCAGGAGCTGAAGTCTCTCCCTCTCAATAAATATTGCCTACTCTTAGCCTCTGTTGCTCCTTATAATTCATTCTTTAATTTGGGGGAACACAAACTTAGTATATCTGATATCTAGACATCTAGCAGATTGAGAGTTATATTATTTATATCATTTGGAGGTCCTATTTCATTTGGAAGCCCCACTGAGATAATTGGAAGGAGGTAAGAGTTTTGTTTCATGGATTCTGGGTTATGACTAGTTTAGGTAATCAGAAATTATCATCCTTGTTTGTGCTTTAAATTCCTTGTCTTTTTTAAAAGTATTGTTTTTGTTAAAATGATAAATTTAAATTAAGAACATGGAAAGATTATGATATTCCTTTGATAGGATATTTTACTTTCACAGGCAGGGTGTTTTATTCCTGTTTTGTATATGCTGCAATTGTATTTAGTAGTTGCTGAATTTATTGGCGCTCCTTGCTTGACCTATTTGATTTGTTTGAAAGTGCTAAGGAAAAGCAATGTCAGAGCATCCCCTAGTGGACTTTGACACTAACCAAAATATGAATTTATAAAATGCTGTAAAATGGGTCTTTATGAAATCTAGATTATATTTAGTAAATATACATGCGTGTTAATAAATCATGGAACTCCCCCAACTGCCAGTTCAAAGGGACTAGGCTGGCAGCCATTCTTAAGACTTGAGTGACAAGTTTCACTGTGGCAGTCTGACCCCAATCTCTCTGTGCACCCTAGAGGGAATAGCGAGCCTATTCTGCCTCAGTTTCCTTTCTTGTCTGATCTTCTGCTGTTCCATAGTCAGTCTTAGCTCTTGAAATTTCCCACTCTCACCTTTCTTGGCTGAGTTGACAACTCATGGGCAAGTTGTCACAACTCAGCATGAACATGAGAAAACAAGGTTTTCTTTTTCTGATTTTAATTCTGATCTTATCTTGTCACTTTGTATTTTCTTTTTCTTTGGAAGCATGTTTTTGCTAAAGATGGGAGAAGCAGTGTGAGTTTCTGGGGAAGATAGGGGAATGGGCTGGCAAGAGTTGCGAGTCCGACCTGACGTATCTTCTGGCCACACCCTAGAAGGCAGTCACCTGCTCTGGAGCAGGTCACCTCAGGGATGCCTTGAGAGGATAGAGACCAGCTTGAGAAGGACCACACATTGTGATCTTGTCAACTCCCCCAGCCATTAAGGTTGTAGACCTGGACTCCTGGATACACCATAGCCAACTGGAGCCTTAGAAGCCAGAGACTGTCACTGAGTGTAAACAACCATCCAAATACTCCTATGAACCCATGGAAGACTTAAATTTATTGTTCAAAAAGAAAACTAGTCTTCAGATAAGTAATCTAAGATGTTACTTTCAGCTCTTTTGCTAATTACTTTACCACTTAAAGGTGATTGCAATCCCTTTCTAGTAGGGGCACAGGAATATGCAGAGTCGTTACAACAAACATCTTGCTGGATATATGGCCTGCTCCCCTTGTCAAGTACATCAGGACTCCCTTGGTGTGTATGCCTACTTCAAGGAGACAATTTGAATAAGTTACAAGACTGCATTGATAAGACACAAAAAAGTTCAGTAGTTCATAGTTTAGTCAACCATTACAAGGTAACTGAGTGGCTTATAAAGTCCACCTAGATTCTGGACATAATCTAATTGTTTCTAAGAGTGCCACTGAAGCCTTTCTACAGGCATTAGTAGAGCCCATTAAGTAAGAATAAGGGTCCTATCAATCACTTGTAAAAGCTGAATGTTGTGTGTATTTCTGATACTTCTGCTAACATCTCAAATGCTATTCAAGATATTAAGCAACAGGTTAAGGCCATGTCAGATTCTGAAATTCCTTGGATCTTCTTACCCTCTTTGTGGGAGGCTATTCCTGGTTCTTCCTGGTGGAAACATTTGTTGGTTATATTCATAATAATATTGTTGATCTTATTATTTGGCTCATGCATACTTAACTGTTTATTTGACCTTATCTCCTCCAGATTTAAATATATATGTCTACTCAATATGAGAATGCCTGACATCTGTCAAAGGCTTTTAGATAGATGTTCTGGAGACTGACAATCACAGCTATAACCTTCTTTAGCTGGAAGTAGCCAGAATAGCTATTGCCTGTTGCCTCTTCATGGGCGTTAGAGGCACCTATTCAAAAGGAGGAACATTACAGACAGCTAAGTTAGGTAGAAATATTATACGCAGTTAGACAGGGCTAGGCCTTCAGAAGAGTCAATACAAAAAATGTAAATGCATTACAACTGGTGGGAGATGCATATTTTGGAGGCCAGGCCTGAAGTTAAAGATAAAATGACCATAATTCTCTAAGAGATAAATAAGAAGTATCATCTGGCCCAATAAAGTCTAATAGATATCAGTCACCCCAGTGGGTGACCAAGACTCCGGTCCCATCCTTTCTTTAAAAAGTTCTTTGTTCCTTCCATGTATACTTGCTACATGTCTTGCTTCCCCATAGGATCAATATTACCTAAGTGGCTATACAAAGCACTATCCAGCCTAATGCATTAAAAGTGCTAAGATTTAGAAACCCTAAAGAAGTGTAGCACTAGTTCTCAGAACTCACTGTTATCATAACTTGCTTATCAAGGTAGTTTCCTAGGAAAGATAAGACTCCCCAGGAGAAATTGGATACTAGCTGTTGAGAAAATATACTATTACCTCTATGTAAACAGAAATTGTTACTCAGAATTTGTTCTCATTGCTCAACCCCAAGATTAGCTGCTGGGGGCTGCTGTGTTCAATATAGCAGCCACCTGATACATATGTTTATCAAATTATTAAATTGAACAAAATGAAAAAAAATTCTTCTGTCTCACTAGGCACAATTTTAAGTGACTATTGTGTGACTACCAAATGGGAACTTGCAGATATTGAGTATTTTCACCATCCAAGAAAGTTCTATTGGGCTATAATATTGTAGAGCTTCTCATTGGTACCTAAACATTTCTCATTCTTCTCATTTGTCTGTTCTGTAAATGATCTTCTTCTTGCTGAGTCAGAAAACCATGGCAGACTCACTCCAGCACCAGATCCACATGAAAATATTTCCCTTGAAAAGGCATTTTGCCTCAGGTATCAGGGTGTAATTAAAAAATACTAGATCCATTGAAAGAAATTTTGAACCCCTTGAGGAAAAAATTTCCTTTCTTAAGGATATAAAGCATGCAACATAGAGCCTAATGCATGGTAGTATTTAATAAGTAATTGTTTAGTGATCAAGTGAATATAAATCTGAATAAGTTACATATGGGTGTGTTGGTCTATGACTTAGACATTCCAAGACCAGAGTGGACCATCATATTGCTTTCTTGTGGCTGAAAATTACATGGCAGAGCAGAACAATAAGTAGAGAATAAGAGTTTGCATTGGATTCTGTTCCTTTCCCAGGGAAGTAATCAAAGTTAATTATTTGGCTGATTGCTTAACCTCCATGAGGCTCAGTTTCCTCTTTTGCAGAATAAAGATAAAATTTTTTATCTACTTCCTGTTGTCTGAGTGAAATTTGAATGAGATAGTATAAATATAGCTAATATTTACCAGTAGTTTTTTTATTAATGTAATTATATTCAATGGTCCTTTTAGAATTATCTTTATTTTTTTCTACCAGAGAACTCTGGCATTCAGACTCATTATAGTATTTCTTTATCTCATTGCTGAAAAGAATTTTTGTTACCTTGAGTTCATCCTTTGATCCTGTTTTGCTTCTTCATTTATGTAAAAAAATAAATCTTGTTCATAAGGTTTTGCTAATGAACAGCTAATGGATATAGATGCAGTGAATGACAAACAGTGGCAACAGGCTGCTGTCTGGGATCCAGCATTCACTGCATCAGTCTTTTCCGCTTTCTTTTCAGCCTGGCATTGGGTACCACACCTGATGATGCCCTGGTCTCATCTTTAGAGAGTAGTGTCACAGAAGTTATCACTTTTGTCGTTATGAATTGGGATGGTTTTGAGATTCCTAAAAGAATTTAAAAGCAAGGTAAGCTGCATCCAGTCACAGCAGATCTTCTGAAATGGCCTCGATCTCTACATCTTCTATGTCTACAGTAAACCTGCAACTCCAAACCCCTTCATTTCTGGGCCTGGGAAAGTCCAAGTTTAGAGCCTTCAATTGTGAGTCCTCCAAACTGTGCACAGTATTTCTACAGCATATATGTCTTCACCCCTTACCCTGATTTCAGTGTTTGTTATTTCACTTTGTACATATCAAATACATATTTCATAGTCCACTTCTTCTTCTTTAAACCTTTTTGGAACTATTCCTTGTGTTACTACTCTGACCTTTTCCTTCTCTATAGGAAGAGAATGAGAGACATTCAAGGTTGAGAAGGATCTAAAGAATTTTGTAGTTCAAACACAGACTTTGAATACATCCTAGTTCATTGTTCATCCTGTGCTTGAGCAACTTTTTACATCAATCTATTGCCATAGAGTTGATAAAATATTTTAATTAACTTAGTTTTTACTCTCAGTAAAACAGTATGGGCTGCTCCTTTTTGATCTACTGCAATCCCTAACATAGAATTAAGCATTTGTATCAGGATTGCTGGTGACTGCCTACAAAAGAAGTCTAGATGACATTGACTTAAACAAGTTATCTTCTGTAATGAGAAATCTCAGAAATGAAACACAGTTATTAGCTTAGTGGATCAATAATATTGGTGTCACCTAAAAAATGGTGTTGCATAGTCTTTGATGAATCCAGGTACTATGACCACAGTGTAGTCAGAAAGTGGATAGTCACATTTATAACTTTTTATGTGGAGAAAAGCAGCCTCTTCTGAAAATTGTTATCAGCTTAGTGTGGTATGATTACAGTAACCATACAACTCCCTTGTAGCTGCAAGATTGACTGGAAAAGATTAAAAAGAGATTATCATATTTGGTGTATCCCAGTAATAATCCATACCCTGGGAACTAAGAATATTGTCTCTCCAAAGTATTTGAGGTCTATTAACCAGGAAGGGAAAATACCATTGGGAGGGCAACTATCCTTTTGAAGCTTCCCATGAGACAGTTTTACCTAGCAGAAGCAATTCATTTCAGAGGAGATTCCAGGGAGCATTGGCAGAAAGTTTAAAAGTGAGAAAAGGGAGGGTGGGAAGCCAAACCATCATATATTAATGAACAGGTTTGTGCTGTGGCAACTGGAGTTTGATCCTATTCAGGACCTCTGTGACACTTAGAACATGGCAAGGACTGTCCTGCTTGAGGAGCAAAGGAGCTGGAGTATTGAACCACACATTTCATGCATCACTGGCTGAGGGCTGCTCCCAAGGATATGAACTCCCCAGCACTTTTAGCCTGCTCCCTACATGGACTAATCTTTTAGTAGAGAGTATCAGATGCTTGCTACAAGAGCATCCCGAGTTCTTGGCATGGTGCATGCCGAGAAATGTGTACAATGTCTGCTAAACTTCCATCAGTGCCTGTCACTGTACTTACAAGGTGCTCAATAAACAGTTAAATCTAATGAACATTTATTGGGTACCTACTACTTACCAAGTACTACTCAGGGTATTCATTACTTGATTTATTTTTGGAGGGACACTCTTAATCTAAACAATAATAGAACACATGTTTGTACACAGATCTTGACAAATTATAAAATGTACTTTCCTGATGACTATGATCCTCTTCCTTTCTATATTCAATATCGATGTGTAACTTTTTATTCCCATCAAAGAAATCAGTACTGGAATGTCCTGTCACTTCATGTAGTGTAGTTCTTAGGAAACAAGCTGTTTTATTGAATGAAATATTTAGTGTTTCACAATGCTACTTTGTCCTTCAGAGCAGACATTTACTAAATAGTCCATTAGCTACCAGAAAAAATATATGCCTGTTTTTCCTCAGTCTGGAGTAGTAGTAATTCACTGCCATGAGCTATCTCACATTTTAACCATTATTGCTCATTAGGTAATAATTAAAATAGTAAAATGGCTACCATGAATGTAGGTGTTGGCTTCAAACTTCCCTAAGTACAGTAGTAATTTTAGGTACTTCAATGTTAGGAATAAAACAATCATCTTACTATCCCATCATCCAATGTTAGCTCTGTTCCTGTGTGAGGTGCTGGTTATCTAGTAGTTTGTGTTGGATGCTGTTATTATGACTGCTTAGTATTTATTTATTTATTTTTGGTACTGGGGATTGAGCTCAGGACCTTGTGCTTGTGAGGCAGGCAGCAGCACCACCGAGCTAAATCCCTGGCCCACTGCTCAGTATTTACATTCTTTAGCCTCCCTCTATTCTGACCCCATACTCCTGCCATTAATTAACACTGATTGAGTAGGTATTACATTGCAGTTCCTTTGATTATAATGGGCATTGATGACTTTTGTGTTAGTTACTTTTCTCTCTTTGCTGATAGAAAATACCTGTCACCCAAAGTTAAAGGGAAAAGGGTTTATTTGGCTTACAGTTCATAGAGATTTCAGTCCATAATCAACCTGCTCTAAACCAAGGTGGTGTGGCAGAGTGGGCATCCAGAGGAGAAACAGTTCATTGCAGTCAGAAGGAAGCAAAAGAAACAATAGACTTTAGCAGTATCTTTCTGCTCTTTTTATTTTATTCAGACTACTGGGATTAGAGTGCTGTCAAACCAATCATTCACATGTAGTTGTTTAATCATCACGTGCCTTTAATCCTAGCATCACATACTGTAGGTTCAACCACCTCAGAAAAAGCCCTACCTACGACTGCATGAAGCTTTGGGGGATATCAAGACACAGGCCATAATACTTCTATAGCATTTGTTCTACCCAGTTTTGCTGTGGCAGGCATGTGGCTTGGTAGGAGCAACTATCGTCCTTTTAGCTAGAGGCAGGACATGATTGGCTTATATCAATTGGGTGATGGTATTTCCCTCCCCTTGGGATTAGTTCATGGATGGATGTGTGAGTAATTTAGTACAGAGAATGTGAAGCCAGCCCAGACAGACAGGTGACACAACAAAGAAACATAGAGTCAAGAGAACAGTGCTGAAGTAAATCCTGAGCCCAGTTAAAACTGTCCCAGAAACTCTATTGTTTTTATATCTTTTATTTCTGTGGACCAATAAATTCCTTTATTGTTGAAATAGTTTAAGTTAATTTTGTCACTTGTAGCTCAAAATGTCTATATGTAAAAAAGTAGCTTGTACTTTCTTTTTTTTTCTTCCAGCCTAGAATTAACCCTATATTTCACCATTTATTTTTTTTTTCACCATTAAGTTTTGTTTTGTTTCCCTGGATTCCAACTCTGCTTTCCAACTCTGGATTCAGTTATCCAGTACTCTTGGCTTAGCCTGATATTACCTTCTCAAAGTGTGGTCAATACTTGAACGTAGAAAGATCCAGTCATCTGGCTAAGACCTTCTTAGACATGGTGAATTATTATAAAACATATGATAACTATGGTTGTCATATTCTACATAAAAACTACAAGGCAAGGATCTGGGATAAGCTTAGTTCTGGAATTATTGTTCAGTGTGGATAGTTCTTGTACTGCAACATGAAATTCCTTTATTTATAAATGGCGAGTGCTTAGATGTGGAACATGGGAAGAGTAAAACATGTATCAAATTATAGTAATTGTCATTCACCTTATATTGATCTCTAAAGGAGAAAACATTTTTATTGATAAGATCCAGTCAAGTGCTCATCTGTGCCTTTCACATAACAGCTATTCTTTATACTTCGCCTAGCTCGAGAAGAAGCCTTACTCAGCCTCGATTGTGTGTTATAGTAGGTGTGAGGTTTTTACTTTATATTTTACTTCCCTGTCATCCCTACAGTACTCGACTGCAGTCTTGAGCATGCTAGGCAGGTGATTTGCTCCTGAGCTACACCCTCAGCCTTGAGGAGGCTTTTCTTAATGTGATGTGTTTTAGAAACAGGAGAGACTGACTCAAGGAAGTTTAGAAACGTATTTATTTGGAGACAAATATAGGATGGATTATCATAGGTTGAATATGGCTTAGAGGAAGATTTGCTTCAAGGCAGTGGCAAATAGAGTCTTTGGTATCTGAGATTTGGCATAGAAAAGCATATACAATTTTTTAAAATTAAATAATTTGTGGGAGCTTCAAGACTAGCAATATAAGCATGGAAGAAACGTTTATAGCATATGGATTCTTTATTTTACCTAATCAAAAATAAATCCCTAGAATTTGCTAACATTCCAGGGCATAGGGTTGTTTTGTTTTTTGTTTTTTGTTTTTTTGTTGTTGTTTGTTTGTTTGTTTGTTTGGTACCGGGGATTGAACTCGGGGCCTTGCACTTGCAAGGCAGGCCAACATAGTTGATGTCAGAATAGGACAGCTTTGAATAAAATCTGACTACAGGGCACCTAGATGGTGCTATTTCCTCCTTTGCCATCTTTGAAGCCTTCCTTTGTGCATGAGGTATTTAGAGTCTGCTCAGTGATCTTGGGACTCTTAATTTGGAAGTAATAGACATATCTAATAACTCACTTAGTCTTACTGAGTATGCCTCTGAATTCTCTCTAAAATCCAGCACCATCTCTTCTTTTTCATGATCATTGTCTTATTCAAATTCTTACTTCTTTCTTCTATAACTGTTATGTGTTCTAGTTGATTTTCTTGCTCTCTAGTCCTACTCTTCTTCACAGAGTTGTCATGAACTATCTCACCTCTTCTTAATCCTAGCTTAAAATACCCTCATCATTCCTCCACAGTGTGCATGGTCAATATTTGAACTCACCGTGACATAGAAGTCTCTTCACAATATGGATCCAGCCATAGCATTAGTGAGTACACACAGATCCTGAGGAGAAGAGGTATGAACCAGAGCAGCGTGGCTGCAGACAGATCCCAGCCAGGGCTCTGCCCCAAACCCAGAGGCTCAGGCACACCTGCCCAGCCAAAGGCCCACCCAGAAAACAGCTACACAGGCACACAAGCTTCAGCCAGAGGCTCACTTAATAACATTGATAAGTAAACAGAGACCCCAGCCAGAAGCTTGCTCAGACAACAGGACCTGGGGTGCACAGCCCCCAAACAAAGACTCTTCCAGACAACAGGTACATAGAGGCACCAGTAAGAGGCACATCTGGATACCATACCAAGTGTGTACATTTCAATAGTGAAAATGGCCATATTTCCAAAACTACTATATAGATTCAATGGAATCCCAATTGAAATTCTAACAACATACTTCACACACCTTGAGAAAACATTCCAAAAATTCATTTGGAACAAGAAGAGATCTGGAATAGCAAAAGCAATTCTAGGCAATACAGAGAAGGTGGGGGTATCACAATCCCAAACTTGAAACTATACTACAAAGCTACTGAGAGGAAACAGCATGGCACTGGCAAAGAGACAGATCTGAGGATGAGTGGAATGGATTAGAAGGTGCAGAAACAACTCCAGACACACTCAGCCACTTCATTTTTGACAAAGGAGCCAAACACCCTTACTGGAGGAAAGACAGCCTCTTTAATAAATGGGGTTGTAAAAACTGGGTTTCAACTTGCTGGAGATTAAAACTAGACCCGTATCTCTCACAATGTACTAAACTAAAATAAAAATGGATTAAAGATCTAAATATTAAAACAGAAACGCTAAACTGGCTGGAAAAGTGGTTAGGTAGAACTCTTGAAGACATTGGCATAAGAAAAAATTTTATGAACAAAACCTCAGTTGCCCTTGAACTAGCACAAACAATTAGCAAGTAGGATTTCTTCTTACTAAAAAGCTTCTGCACAGCAAGAGAAACCACCAACAGTGTAAAGAGACAACCTACAAAGTTGGAAAAAATTTTCACCAGCTGTTCCTCAGACAAAAGCCTGTTATCTAGAGTATATAAAAAAGTTAAATGAATCAGACCTCCCAAATTAAAAAAACCCAATCCATAAATGGGCATCTGATATGAAAAAGACATTTCTCAGACAAAGAAGTAGAAATAGCAAATAAACATATGAAAAGTGTTCAACATCACTGGTCATTCAAAAGATGCAAATGAAAACAACACAGATTCCACCTCATCCCAGAAAGAATGGCTTCTATCATGAAATCAACCAGTAACAAAGGCTGGTGAGGCTGTAGGGAAAGAGGAAGCCTGCACCACTGCTGGTGGATGTGCAGACTGGTGCAACCACTGTGGAAATCAGTATGGAGACACCTCAAAGAACTAGGATTAGAAGTCCCTATTCCCCTGCTGGGTATCTTCCCTAAAGAATAAAGAATCATACCACTGTGATGTATGTGCACCCGTGTTCATAGCCGCACCTCACAGTTTCTAGTAGCTAAAACTGGGAAGCAGCCTAATTGCCTATCAACAGGAGACTTGATAAAGAAAATATACTTAAAAAAATAAATATGAAATGGAGTACTACTCAGACATAAAAAATGAGAAATTGGGGATATTTATAACTAAATTGATACACATTGGGGCGATACACTTAAGTGAAATAAATAGGACATACATGTGTATAGACTGAATAGTTTCTCTAGTGTGAAAAACTGAAAGTGTAAATAAGGACTAAAAGGTACAATAGAGAATGTGAAATAGGAAGAAAAGAGGCAAAGGGGAAGGGAAATGGCTGTGGCAGGGGAAAGGAAAAAAGGGAACAGAATTAATGTGAGAAAATGGAAAAATGGAAACAAAGCCTTTGTAAATAGGGAGGGACAGAGGCGTTGAAGGGAGGACAGGGGAATGGGGAAAAAATAAGAACTAAGATGGGTTGTGTAAAGGTGCAAATTTCCAATGATGACTGTCATTATATCAGTACCTTAAGTGTACCAATAAAATTAATAAAAAATATGGATCCAGCCAACCTTCTCTTCCACCTTTTATTCCTCAACTACTCAAAGTTTTGCAGCACGCTGTATTCCTCTCCCCTCCTGTTCTTCTGTAACAATTGTTCTTTCCACCTTGAACAACACGTTCTCATCCTTTTGTTCTTTCAAATTAACATCTCCTTATCCGTTCAGACTCTTCCTAGATAGCACCAGCTCGCTCTGGTTCCCCAGCCTGAATTAGACTCGTGGGTCCCAAGCACTTTGTGCCCAGCGTCATTCCTCAAGCTCCTAGAAGACTGGAACTGTGTCCTGAATTTCTGTGTTTCTCATATTCTTTGTGGTTATGACAGGTATTCAAGAAATGGATTGTGAAATGAAGGAATAAATGAATGAATGAGGCAAGTATTATGTGTTCCTTGCTCTTGTAGGGACAAAGAAATGAGTGAGTTAGACTCATTAAGCCCTCCTGAGGGACTTTGACACTGGTTAAGAAAAAATGCTGCCTTTGTTAGAAAATAATGATTAGTCCTGGGGTTGTTAAACAAAATCTAGGCTTCTGACTTCCTGAGCTGCTGCACAAAATGCCCAGTGCTATGGAATGCTGACATTCAAGCTTACTGAAAGAAGACCAGCTTGCCCAGTTTGCTACAAAGTTAGTTATTACATATTCTGCAGTTTAGGACCTCACATGGGGAAGAAATATTCTTTATCTTTGTGTCTGAAGTACAACCAAATAAGATTCCCTGTATGGTATGAGGGGGTTTAAATGGGCTCTTCTAGAACAGATCCATTAACATTGCAAACTGCAATTCGCATGCATTCTACCCGTGCCTAATACTTATAAATGTGATAAGTAAAAGCTTTGTGTAATTTTATAATTTAATCTCCACTACAGCCTAATAGCATAGGAAGCATTACCTCCATTTTATGGATAGGAAAATTGAGGCTCAGTGAAATGAAGTAATTTAGAGAACTTTCCAAAGTTATATATTTACTGGTCATAGAGTTAGGGTTTGGAATTGTATTTGTCAGATCTCTTGACTTGCCCTTCTAATAACCACTCTGAAGCTCAGTCACCAGCAAAAGCAATGTGTGCACATTTTCAGTTCTTTTAATGGATACTATGTCAACAAAAGCATATGATGTTTTAACTATATAAACAAACCAGCAAGATATGAAGCATAAAATATTTAAAACTAAAAATGCAGAATATAAGTAAATATGTAGGGGAAGTATTATTCTCCTAGCTGTGCAGGCAGAAGCTTACGTACAGTTTAGTAGATGAAAAGACGGAGATCAGAGAGAGGGTTGGGTAGAGCGTCCAAGGTCATAGAACGAGTGGCTGACGCAGGATTTGAAGAGGCCCTGTCTTCTCTGAAAGCCTCACTGGGCCTCTGCCGGTGTGTACTGTTAAGGCTCCTATTTAAACTTTTCATGGAAACATAGAGTGGAAAAAACTCAATGCCAGAATTCTTGCTTTACTGCTCATGCTATGACAAAAAGCCGTGGGTAAATGAACAATTTTTTGCCACCCAAGACACTGTAGTATTAAAATAAATTAAAAATTATAATTTAATACTATCTTGCCCTCATTACAGTGACATGAAAAGAGAAAAATTAAATGGAAACATTGGAACTCTTGTGTGCTATTGGCAGGAATGTAAAATTGTATAGCTGCTAGGAAAATGGCATAACAACTCCTTAAAACAATGAGAGACAAAGAGAAAGAAAGAAAAGAAAGAAAGAAAGGAAGGAAGGAAGAAAAAGAAGGAAAGACAGACAGAAAGAAAGAAAGAAAGAAAAAGGAAGGAAGGATATGATTTGCCACACCATTAAACAGTTCTATTTACAGGTTTATACTCAAAATTATTAAAAGTAAGGACTACAGATATTCATCCATGTTATAGCAGCACTGTTCACAACGGCCAAAATGTGCAGGTGACCTAAATGCTCCCTGAATGAATGGGTAAACAAAGTGCATATATAAAATGGAACATTATTCATCATTAAGAGGGAATTCAACACAGATGAATTTAGGGAACAGACTAAATGAAATACACCAATTAGAACAGGGCAAGTACTGCATGATTCCATTTACATGAGATACTTAGAGAAGTCAAACTTATTGAGAAGAAAGTAGAATAGTAGTCTCTACAGGCAAGGTTTGAGGGGACAAAGAGTTGTGAATAGGTTGAGATTTGATTTTTGCAAATGAGAAGATTTTTAGAGATGGTTGGTGGTGATGGTTGCGAAGTAAAGTGACTTCACTTAATGCCACTGCTGTTCCATCCCAGGAACGGAAGTCCACAAGAGGGTCTGTGTTACTGGATCCCAGGACTTAGAACCACAGTGCAGAAAGATTTCAGAGAGTCCTGGGGCCACTGAGAAGGGGGTCTTTCTGGCAGAATCTGGAGCCAGGTTTAAGTTGATAATGCTGGCATTGCAGCTCACCTGAGTGGGGGATAACATAAGTTCTCCCCTCTCTGTACCCTGTCTCCCACCTGCACCTCTCTGGGACTGAAACTACCCTGAGACCAGTTAGCAAGGGAGCCTTGTTTCCTGTGACACCAAACAGAGCAGGGCACACACACACACACACACACACACACACACACAAAAGTGAATAAAAACATCAAGAAATATGGGCTGGGGATTCAGCTCAGTGGTTCTGCCACCTGCCTTGCAAGCGCAAGGTCCTGCGTTTGACCTCAGTACTCCACACCCCCAAAAAAGAAATAGGTATCAGAACAAGTATGCAGCATACAAACATGCTAGGTTGTGAAAGATTGCTTTCCTTCATTCAAAAATGTCTCTAAGCCAGGCCTGGTAGCACATGCTGTAATCCCATCTACTCCAGAGGCTGAGTCAGGGCGATCCTGAGTTGAAGGCCAGACTGAGCAACTGCTCCCACCAAAAAAAAATTTAAATAATTAAATACATAAGTAATAAATGGCTGTGGATGTAACTCAGTGGTAGAGAGTCCCTGGGTACTGAAAACAAACAAACAAAAAAACCTCTGTTAAATTCTTTCTCATAACATAACGTTGTATATCTTAAATATACCCAATGAAATATATTTAGAAAAGAAAAATTTAAAAACCTATACAGCTTCAGCCACTATAATGCTCAATGATACTTGTGCATCTCAAGTACAGTAATTCATTTTCTATAGATTTAAATAAGAGTCTGGAGAAATATATTGAGCACTGGTCTAGCATTGCTTTGTTTTGCTTGATGTGTCTTAATTACTTTTCTCATCACTGAAACACAATACCTGACTCCCACTACTTAAAGGAGGAAGGGTCTAGAGGTTTCATCCAAAGTCCACTGATTCCAAAGTAGGGCCACGTGGCAGAGACACATGGCAGAGGACAAAGAGCTCACGACACTGCTCCTATTGGCCAGGCGCCCATCCCCCACCCCTTCCCACCAGACTTCACCTGCTAACATCACACCCACCTATAAACCCGTCAGTGGACCGATCCAGTGAAGAGTATCAAGCACCTATGATCCAGTCACCCCCAAAAGCCCCACCTATGAATGCAGGAGGCTTTGTGGAGACACCTAGATGTAAACCACAATAATTTGGGTCGGGAAAATGCAAGCTCAAATGGAATAAATTTCTTGCTATTCCTTCAAATCATTGGATCAGAGTTCATTTCCTCCTTTTCTGGCCCTTCCTCTCTACACTTCACTCACCCTGAAGCTAAGTTAATGTCCCTTTTCTTTGCAACCCGGAAGTGGAGAGTACTTAGAAAATAATTCTTATCTCAATTTTTAACATTTTATTGATAATCTTTTCCTTTAACATAAGCCTATTGAGAGTAAAGATAATGTGTATGTTCATACGTGTTTGCACTTTTGTGTGTGTATCATTAATAACGAATTATAACCAATTCAAAGTCAGTCAATAAATAATTTTAAAAGAAGAAATACATAAACATGTTATCCAACGAAATGGCATTAATGGACTTCAAAAGTTTGGGTGTGGAAAGATGGGAAGTAGAGGAGCCAACGCCACATGTGAGCTGTTCAGCTTTGGTGATCAGAAACATCGGGCGCTGATACGAAAATGGCAAAGAACGGGTTAAGGCTTGATTTTACATAAAGAGCTTCTGAGACTCAGATACTCAAAAGTGCAGAACTGGCCTCAGACAGATGTCAGGGCATGGAGATGTCAGAATTAAAAATTTGGAAGTCATCTTCATAAAGTGATTTACAGAGGAGCCCCCCGCGGATGGCCACAACAGTACTTCTTATCCCGCATACTCTTCGACTGAAGCGGGAAACAGTGTAAGTCTTTAACATGAAGATAGGAGAGAACAGTGGCTGTTAATGAGGTCAGTGGCTCAGCGAGTGACTCCTGCCAATCCTGAGAATCTAAGTCTGCACTTCCTTACTCTTCTTACATAGACGAGGCTTAATTCCATTTGGAGTTTCCCTGGGAATACAGGAGGCAGGGATTTACACCAAGCAGAGCAGTGGAGGAGGGGAGAGCAAAGAGTTCTGGCAGGACTTTCCGAGTCTGTCACACTCCTTTGGTGATGGATTACAGAAGTTGTCGTGGCTGCTCAGGCGCATTCTACCAAGCGTAGTTACCAAGTTAACCTATAATTGCCTAGTAACACAGTTAGCTCGTAGCTGCCCAGTTCCATATGGAGTGGTGGTCTCTTCTCTCACTACTGCTTTACTTCTAGTGCTCTGTCAAGAGGTACAGTTTATTCTCTGCCCTTTAACCTGGAAGGGTCTTCAGGTTTGCCTCAAACATCAGAGTATAGCAGAAATGACCCTGTATAACTAGGTCACAAAAGCTCCATGAACTTCTGCTTATTGGGTTTTACTAGGTTCTGTGTGGGAGTGGAACCCAGCCACTGCGCTGAAGGAAGCTCGAGCACCATTTGAGGAGCTCACATGGAGAGGAGCCGAGGCTCTGGCTCACATTGCCTCAGCTCCTAACTAACAGCAAGTCCCAACTTTCTGAGCATGTAGTCCCCACTTGAGCTGCTCCAGCTGATGCTGAACGAGGTAGAAGCATCTCACATCCTCCAATCTCTAACCAAATTGCCCAACTATTAGCACCACAAAGGACTCTTATTGTCTAGGGTGATCTGTTATGAAGCAATAGATGAATAGGCAGATGAAAGCATAATAAAATTTGCACCATACAGGCCTCAGTTCAAATTCTTGGTTCTGCTTCTACCATGATTGTGGCTTTAAGCATGCTACCTACACCGTCAGAACCTCAGTTTCCCTGTACATAAAATGCACCTCTCAATATCCATTGCAGAGACAGTTTTGATTATTAAGGGATTGTTGTACATGAAATGACAAATGCTGTGCTTAACCTCTCTAGTGATTTATAGTGAGTGCTATAGGTAATTTGACAAATTCTCTGAAGAAAGATAGTGAAAAGCAAGTCACATGGAGGCTGACCGGAGAGAAGAGAAAACAAAAGTTGCTGAAGAAATAATGGGAAGAGGAGATTTCAAAACTGAGGAACATCTTGAGAAGGACTGAGTGAAGTAAGGGAGAGAAACCTGATGAAGACCAAGGAACCAGAGAAGGCACTGACTTCTGCATGGAGAGGGATCTACTAATAAATAAGTGTACAGAGTCAGTAGAGAACAGAGCAGAGAGCTAGAAGCCTGAATGCTGAAGAGTAGAAAGAGTTAAAAAGAAGCAAACAGCTGGTGCTCACTTATAGTTTAATTTCTATGACATTTTAAGGCACATGAGAATGCCTATAATACTACAAAATCATATTATCACCTATCAAAATTTCAACTTACCCATATAGTGGTTCTACTCTTTAGAGTACATCCAGGTGGATCATATAACTTATCACCCACACTCAACTGGTTTTCCCTATGAGCTTATTTATCATGCTTATTACTGCCTCTATAGAAGTTTTTTAAAAAGTGTTTCATATTTACATTTTCATTCCCTAGTTTCCCAAAAGCCTCACTTTCTGGATCTAGAATATGTGATTGATTCATGGTGTAATGCTCAGTTTAAAGGTGCTAGGATTAGGATGTGAGTGCTATCTTCCCTAAGGGCAGGTAGCCTGGATGCAACTTAGGGGACAGAAAGAGGCTTGCTGTTAATTACTCATAGATGGTCACTTGGGCTTGCTGCTTTTGCTGTCTCCTGCCTGTCATGAAGTGTTTCTCCTCTACAATACCTCTCTGCCATGCCACTCTGTCTTGGAGCCAACCAACTATGAAATGAAACCTCTACAAACTATAAGGTAAATAAACCCTTCCTCCTTTAACTTTGGGTGTCAGGTATTTTGTCTCAGGAACAGGAAAAGTAACTAAGACAGAATTTGGTACCAGAGAAGTGGGATCATTGATGTGACTGTACCTGACCGTTTAGTTCATGCACCTTTGGAACTGGCTTGTGGGAAGAGTTTGGAGAGGTTCAGGGATGCTGGTTGAAAAGTAGCCCTGGAATCCCTGGGGCTGTACTTTGCTGGGGATAATGGCAATGTGACTTTTAGTATAATACATTTTTAAAATTTAAACATTTACTGATTTGATTACACCTCCAAAAAAAGAAAGAAAGAAGAGAAATACTACCAGTAAAGACCAGGTTTGGGGATTTCTGTTGGGGAAAAAGGACTGCATTGGCTGTTGGACTCCAGAACACATGTGCTATGCCTTGGCAGAAAGTTTGTCTGTATTTTGAGCATGTCCAGAGACTTTGGCTGAGACTGAGAGTAAGGGTGATGTACTAATTAATTTTGCAGAAGAAATCTCAAGATAGTCTAACGTTGAGGCCATGGCATGGCTGCTGTTAGGTCATTTTAGCCAGAGCTATATTGAAGATCAAGAGCTCAGAGTACAGCAAAGTTGTTTAAAATGTTGTTGGTTTGGCCAGAAAGGAAGCTCCAGTAAAGTTGTAGTTTCTCGATCTAGAGCAAAGATACAGCAAAGGAGATCTTGATTGCTGATAAAGAACAGGAAAGTAGCAAAGATGGCAGAGGGCCATTTCAGAGAAGAAACAGTTCATGGCAGGCAGAGATAGCAAAAGCCAGCAAATATAAGTGACCAGCTAGAAGTCACTAGCAAAACGCTTCTTTTTGTTCCTTACATTGTATTCAGGCTGCCTGTCCTTAGCGTAGCCAGAACTCACACCCTTAATCCTAGCATTGTGCAATGAATCAATCCCACACTCTACAACTAGCCACCTCTGCAAAAGCCCTGCTTACCTGAGGCTTTGAGGGGACAACTAAACACAAGACATAACAAATTATTATAATTATTTATTATTATGTTTTGAGACAGGATCTTTCTATGTATTTCAGGATGACTTTGAACTCACTGTGTAGCCCAAGCTGACCTCAAATTCAGTGATTCTCCTGTGGGATCACAGGCATGCACCACCATCTAACTATTGAGGATAGTTGCACATGTTTGTTATACATTGGTTCCAAAATGAAAATCAAAGGATGCAGATAAAGGACAAAATAACTAGGAGACTGATTAATATATCTAGATAAAAAAAGAAGAAATCTTGTATGCAATAGATGGAAATGAAAGCACACCTTTAGAAGCAATACCACCTTCAGTTGATGACCAGTCAGAAAATACCTACATTGTTATCTGAGAAACTTTTAAGGCCACAGGAATCGTAACTCCTCTCTTCATAAAAAAGGAAGTGAAGTCTCAGAAGTATTTGTGCAAAGTTACAGTTACTCTCCTTTCTATAATAGTTCAGTTAAAATGACTCATACATGTGATCATAGCATATCTATGGCGAAAGCCTAGATTCCAAATAGCTTATTATTGTTTTATTTTCTTTTAAGACTTGAGATTGAACCCAAGGTTATTGCAATAAGATACGTCCCCAGACCTGTTTTATTTTACATTTTTATTTTGAGACAAAGTCCCAGTTGCTAAGTTGCCCAGGCTGGGCTCAAACTTGCAATTCTCCTGCCTCAATCTTCCAGAGAGCTGGGACTACAGGTGTGTACTATTATGTCCAGCTTGTTTTAGTTTTTTGAAGACTAAATTTTACCAAGAAAAGATGCACATAGAAAAACCTTCTTATAAAAGATTTTTTTAAATATTCATTCTCAAACATTTATTTAGCACACACCACGTACAAGAGACTACATTAGGTGGGTCTTTTGAAATAGATGATTTGAGGGAATACAAGATAATTTCTGGTTTTAAAAAATCAAACTATAAAAATTTAATATTTATTCAACACTTGTAAGATAAAAGGAATCTGCCAGAGTACTTCCTCTGCAAGCTCCACACCTCCCTGAATTCTTTGGTTTGCTCAGCGGAAATGAGGGTGATACTAATGAGAGCTGGGTCAGGAGCTTAGATCTTGACGGTTTTGTGCTAGGAATGCTAAATGTGACCAACCTTCTAGGATCTAATAAATTAGTAGGTGAGTGTGGCTGGTAGAACTGATGGTGATGTAGTAGCCAAGTGGGCCAGTGAACAGTCACAAAACAGGGCAAGGAACTACCCATGGTTTAAAAAATTTCTGGCTACAGGAGTCAGCAGGCAGCCAGAGACTAAGGCATGGGACATGGGATACAAGGTTGGAACTGATGCAGAATTTACTTTGGGGCTGGAGGATAAATACTTCTTCCTTACTTCAGATATTTCTTTACATGTGTAGAGAGCTCAAGGGCAACATTCCTAGTCTCTCTCTATTCTTACTCCCTCTATTCCAGAGGAGGTGCTTAGTAAATTTAGGAAAACAGAAACTGAGTTTTCCAGTCTCTTTTAAAAAAATTTTTTTGGAGCTTGCTACCTAGAGGGCACATGCCCACACTGCCACCACTGAGTGGATTTTCTTGCTTGATCTTGGTGTTCAGAAATAAGAAGACCATTTGGTCTACATCACCTAACTCAGACTTTATCAGTAGTAGAAGGGATATTTTGGTCCTGCATAGTCTTTGGGCTCTATTTTTCAGTTTAAGAACTTGGGTGGGTTATTAGGTGACCTTTTGGAGACACCTGTATGTTCCACTGGGAAAACATTCTGGTTGCTGAAGTCCTGTTTTGTCTACTTTGGTTTACCTTTGCTCTTCCTGGTGATCTCATATTATTTTGAGGCATGCTTAATTAAGTATCTGTATTGCTGTTGTATACAAGGCAGAGGCTACCATCTGTTTTATCTCTATGGCTGTAATGTCTAGTAAGGACCCTAGTAAGCAAAGTAAATATGGGGCACAGGTTTCTAGTAAGGCAGCTCAGAACCCAAGCTGAGAGGCTGAAGTCAACATAAAGACAGAAACAGTATAGGATTCTGATATTCTTCTTTATAAATATTCCTTCATCAGGCATTCAAAAGCACTAAGTCCAGAACCACAGCTCACATTCTGCACCAGATTCAGAAAGTCAAAAGGGCCAGCTTGCTAAGGCAGAATTACTCCAGTGTTGCGTGGGCAGAATGTGACTGCTCTTAAGACTAAACTGTCCTGAAAAAATTTCTGGTAACTCAGAAATTAATCTTCAAAACCCAACATCCTGTTGAAGGGACAGCAGGGGAATGGGGAAAAAAATAAGAACCAAGGTTGATTATGTAAAGGTGCAAATTTCCAACAATGAATGTTATTATATCATGTACATTAAATGTATCAATAAAATTAATTTAAAAAACCCTAACATCATGGGAGCTTTTATGTCTATAAAGTACACCTATCATTTTAGTCATTAAAGAAACATGTATGTTTGAACAAGTGGAGGGCAGAAAAGCCTCCAAACCATGAGGAGAACAACTACTCCAGTTTGTGGCTTTAAATTTTTTAAATTTGTATTGTTAGGCACACGACATCACCAAAGCTGTAGAAACATAGGAATGAGGTTGGCCTTTTTAGTCCATTGATGAAGGGGGAGTAGTCATGTCCTCTTTTATCTTCACTTAACTTTTTCCTTTTTCAGTGGTTTGATGTGGATTATGAAAAAGCCTTCCCTCAGTGTCTCAGGAAAAAGAGTTTGTATGGGATGGATTTTAAGAGGCCTACATAAAAGTTAGGATGTTTTAGCTCGTGTCTGAGCTCCCAGCCGGCCTCCTGAAGCCATACTGTCTGAAGTCCCTTAGAGTTTGTTTCAGGAGAATAACAGTCATCTATTTATTGGCTTCAGTTGCTGTGAAGTGACCATCCTGCAGAAATGAGGCTGTTGCCCTTAGCTACACATTTCTTTGTGGGAATAACTGTGAATCTCATAGAACCAAGTCAGCAGCTGGGCAAAGTATGGGTCTACATGAAATGATTTCCTAGTTTTAGTCTTTTTCATAAAATACAGGAGAGGAGCCTAAAATATAAATAAGTGACTGAACACAATAAAGGAGAGATGGGGAAACACAATAAAGAAGATTTTTGGAAATGGAGAAGATCGGTGGGGGGAATTAGGGAGAGAAAGGTAAAGGGATAAAAAAATGACCAAGATACCTTATATGCATATGCCAATCAATTCTCAAAAATGATCATAACTATTTATTGCAAACATACACCTAATAAAATGGGGTTGTGCACTGGGCTCTGTCTGCTTTCACATCCTTTTCTGATTGAAAGAAAGTGCTGACTTTAACACTGTTCTCTTCCCTCTTAAATAAGGATTTGCTTGTTTCTGTTCTGCTTTCCTGAAGTGTTAGTTAAAACAACCTGAATATCCTAAAGGATCCTTTCCTTATCATTGGTACCGCACAAGGAGGATCACAAAATTTCTAGAGGTGATGTCCAGTACACACTTAATGGATGCTGCTGCTGTCGCTGCTCCTCTCATCCTGAAAACACTAGAGGGCTGGTGTCAATCTTCAAACTATGAGTGATTTTTCTTTCCCAATTTCTGCCCTTCCTTTATCTTTAAGTACCCTCCTGTCTTGTGCCTTTCCATTCCATTAACTCCAGAGATTAGAGAAGTCTATACATTCAGACTGTTGAATACATTGCTATTCTAAATTTTATTTGCTATCCTCTGTCACTGTTAACTTCATGATCTCTTTTTTGTTTTGTGTTTCTTCTTCTATTCTGAGGCTAATCTTCAAGTTTTGATGTTTACTTTCAACATAGATGCACTCTTAATGTATTCGGTTTTCATTATGCACCATAAAGAGACTGGGAGTGGGAGTGTCTTTATGTGTCCTCTACCCTGAATCCATTTGCAGTCTTTTGTCTCTTTTTCCTAAGGCAGTTTCCAAATGCTCCCCATGTCTGCTAAAGTTTGAAAAGGCTGTGAAATTAAAGCTACGTAATTATGAATACTATGAAAGAGGTTTTGACAACTTTCGGTGGCATTTAATTCAAGTTAAACTCCTCTCATTCAAAATAATAAGCATAATGTTACTTATTATGTAAATGAGATGGCAAGGCAGATGTTTTTCATCCTGGTGCATTCACTAGGGATTAATATATACAAAAGCTGAGTAGGAGGGGCTAGTGTTCCTCTTGAAAACTTCAATAAGGGTGAAGCAAGAGGAAGGATGATTATTTTGGAGACAGGTTGTCCAATACTGGAGCTGCTAACCACATGAAGCTCTTTATATTTAAATCAATTAAAATAGAATAAAATTCAAAATTCAGTTTCTCAGTCACATTAGCCATAACTCATGTATAAAAGCTACACGTATGTGGCTGGTGGCTCCTTACTGAAAAGCACAAAGAACGTTTTGATCATTGTATATTGGATAGTGGTGTTAACCTTAGAAGAACTAAAATAGAAACAGGGATTCTGTAGAGTCTTCTAGAAACTGGAACTTTATCCACAACGTTCTCAGAGTAGGTGTAGATCAATGAAGAGCCAAGAGATGTAGGAGTTAAGATCAGGTTGCTGGTTGAGTATCACCTATGCCTCTCACAGGATACACCAGAGCTCTGCTTCTCAGAGTTTATTTGTGCATATTTACCTTCTGGGCATCTGAGAGTGCAGACTGATGAAATAGGTCTAGGGTGGGGCCTGCGAAGGTCATAGCCAGTTCCCAGGTGTCACTGATCTGCAAACCACACTTTGGGAAACAAGGTGCTAAAGCCTTTTACCGCAGCTACCTGTTATGGGGTATCCCATGATGTTAGTGAAATAACTTGATGAAGGAACCCTTAGTTATTGCAGATGGGTACCAGGGTACATTTCATAGCCCATAAAATTGAGTCATTTTACATTAAAATCCTGCTGCAGAAAGTAGAAGCTGCTGTCATGTTACCAAGAGAGAAAAAAATATCTTATTAGTAAATACTGAGTACATTAATTTGAATGTGTGATAGGTGGTATGCTAATTTACTTTTGCAGGCACACTAGTTTTTCAGGTTCAAAAAGGACTTTTCCTTTTTTTTTTTTTTAACCAGCATAGAAGAAACTGCTGTTCCATGGAAACATGTTTGAATATATAAAAATTCAGTCTATAGAAATGTTTCTCAACCCTGTCTGCACATTTGGAATTACCTGGGGGAACTTTTAAGTATTACAGTGTTAAATTGCACCCTGAGATTTTTGTCTAATTAAAGGGGAAATCACTATTTTCTGAACACTCCCAGGACTCTAACATGCACCCACAGAGAAGCTTTGATAATAGCAATGGTTCTCAAATCTAAACATGCATCATGATCCAGCCTTGTGATAACATAGATCGCCAGGCTCTGCCCCTAGAATTTCAGACTGGGCAGGTAGGATTGGGTGGGGCACTAGAATGTGAATTTCTAACAAGTTCCTAGGTGCTGCTACTGATCACAGTTGGAGAGTCATTGGCAGAACTGATTCACAGTCCTGGCTACCCACTCTAATTATCTGGAAAGGTTTAAAAACTACTGATGCTTAGATCCCACCTCCAGAGATTCTGATTTGACTTATCTGCAGTTTAGTCTGAGTAATAAAGATTTTTGAAAGTTCCCTATGTGATAAAATTTGAGAACCATTGATGAAAATAAAGCATCTTTTAGATCTAAAGACCAGAAGCACTGGAATA